>NC_073234.2:57491447-57794868 GCF_029281585.2 Gorilla gorilla gorilla | reverse complement strand
GTTCTATTCACTAAACTATGTATCTAACAAGTTAGCCTTAAGCTAGACAAGGTAACTAATTGTAAAATTATATGAAGAAAGTGATAGAGATATACTTCATGTTTCAATTAGTAATGTAATTAGTAAAAAAAATAGTTGATTTGAACTACACGATTAGCAAACTTGATTTAATAGACAAATACAGAACTCAAAGAATATACATTCTTTTAAAGTATACATGGAGTATTTTCTTAAATTGGCTACATAATAGATCATGAAGGAAATATCAAGATTTCAAAGAATATCAATAGATCACATTCTCTAACTACAATAAAATTAAGTTGTAAGTCAATAAATAAAAATAACAAGTCTCCACACATTCATAAATATTTAAATGCATTTTTATGTAATTCATGAAGCAGCAAATAAATCATGATGGAATTTAAATATGATTTACATATATTTAGAATTTTTAATGACATGGAAAATACCAATAAAAACTTATGGGACACAGAAAAGTGATACCTTAAAGTAAATTGATAGTCTTAGTAATAAAATTAGAAAAGAAGAAATCCTGGACATTAATCAGTTAAGCAATCAACTTACAAATAGAACAGCAGGAGTAAATTGAAAAACAAAGCTACAAGAAAGATAACAAAGAGCAGACATTCATGAAATAAAAATAAGACACAAAAAGCAAATAGTTGGTTCATTAAAAAGACAAATGAAATAAACAATATTTCAGTGAATTGACCTATTAAAAAAGAGAGGCACAAACAATATCAGAAATAAATTGAGACACAACTAGAGTGAGAAAGCTTAAAACAATAAGAAAATGCTATGAAAATCATTTAAGCTAATAAATGTTACTAGTAAAAGAAATAGTCAAATATCTAGAAAGAATAACTTTTCGAATATATTTAAGAAGACATAAATAAAATCTGATTTCCACTGGAGAAACTCCATAAATGGTTAACCTTCCGCAAAGTAAATATGATGGCAAGTAAAAGCAAATGGTTTTCCACGTGGGGCCTACCAACTGTTCAAATGTTGAAAGGATGTATCATTTCAATAGCACACAAAATCTTCTAGACTTGGGGAAAAAATAATACACCTTAACTCATTTTATAAGGTGAATGAAACCTTATAATCAAAATTAGAAAACTACACTAAAAGAGAGGAAAATTACAGGCCATCTTCACTCCTGAAAATGTATGCATGAAATTAGCAAGTAGAATCTAGCAGTGTGTGGGGGGTAAAGAAGGAAGAGTCTTGTTCAAGGTTGGTTTACTGTTAGAAAAATCTATGCTGCAATAAACATGGAAGTGCAACTGTTTCTTCATCATACTGATTTCAGTTCCTTTCGATATATATCCAGGAGTGGGATTGCTATATCATACGGTAGTTCTATTTTCAGCTTTTTGAGAAATCTTCATACTATTTTCCATAATGGCTGTAGTAATTTACTTTACAGTATACAACATAAGTATACATCAATGCATAAGTAGATAAAGAAAATGTGGTATATATACATAATGGAACACAATTCAGCCTTTAAAAAAGAAGAACATTCTGTCACTTGCAACAGCATGGATGAATCTGTAGGACATTACGCTCAGTGAAATAAGCCAGGCATAGAAAGACAAATATCACATGATCTCATTTACATGGAATCTAAAAAAGTCGAACTCTGATAAATAGAGAGAAGAATGGTGGTTTCCACATGCTGAGGGAGTGTGGGCAGATATTAGAGGTAGGGAATGGGGAAGTTCTTAGTCAAAGGGTACGTAGTTTCAGTTAGGCAGGAGAAATACGTTTTTGAGATCTATTGCACAGGAGGGTGACTATAGTTATCATAATGTATTATAATAACTAAGAAAGTAGGTTTCAGATGTCTCACTAAAAAAAAGAATAAGATAATAGGTTTGTTAATTAGCTTGATTTAATCATTCCACATTGCCTACATATATCAAAACACTACATTTTACCCCCAAAAATGTATATAATTATGATTTGTCAACTAAAAATAATATTAATTTTTAAAATCTATGGAATTCACCAGATTAACCCATTTATACAGGAGGTTGCACATTTTTTGTGTGAAAAATCAGACCTTGGTGATGACCTTGAGCAGTAGGATATAAATAACTTCCACAAGCTTAGCGTTCCAATAATGGAACACTAGGCCTAAATGGGTTAAGATGAAATAATCATATGATCATTTCACTATCTGCAGAAAAAACACTTAAGAAAATAAAACATGTATCATTTTTTAAAAGACTCAGAAAACAAGGATAATAAATTTATCTGCTAAGAACCTACAGCAAATATTTTTCTTAATGGTGCAACCTTAAAGTATTCCTTTTAAAATCCAGAAACGTCTCTTCATCATTCTATAAGAGATTTTTATCTTGCAGTAAGACAAGAAAAGAGTTATAAGGATTAAAGAAGAGGAAATATATTGCCATAATTCACAAATATAATTATTCACATAACAATCAAAAAGAATCTACAAGTGAAACTATGACAATTAAAGTGATGAATCAGGTGGCTGCATTTAAAAATCAACAAGCCAAATAATCTGTTGCATTTCTATGGACTGGCATCATAAAACATTTACTTTAACAATAGAAAATAAAAGTCTTTTTTTGTTTTATTTTTTTTCTCCAAGATGTCTAACTGGAGGTATTTTTGGCATGCCTCTCCCACCCGGAAAGACAAAATAGCGTGTGGAACTCACACTGTGAACTTTTTTCCAAGGAGCAACACAGGAACTTAACCGAAAAATGGAAAGAAACCACAGACCCTTTGAAGGAAGCAATGGGCAACAGCCTACATCATGAACCAGACGGAAAATGGAGCCTCCCAAGGGTGAATTGGGGAGAGCCTGCCACCGTGACACACACTCCCACTGGGAAGCCAGGAAATCCAGGCCATGGGGAGAAGGCGTTAACCCTACCCAGTGCTGCAGCTGATTTAGTGAGCAGTGGGGAATATATGAGAAGGAACGGCATCATTGTGTACTCCCAGTCTCCAGCAGGGATGGAAGAAAGCCATTTCTGATCCTTTCTCACAACGAACCTCGCAAAAGTTGGCCAGCTAATTCAGGCAGTGGTCACAGGCTGAGAGAAGCTCCCAACTGAGGTTTGCAATATAATCTCAAGTGGGAACGAACCTCGTTGGCCAGACCCGAGGAGCGAGCCTGAAGTGTGTTGTCACCACGGGGGCAAGAGCTGGACACCTTTGCTTCATGGGCAGACAGGAAAGGGTGTGGCCTGAAAGTCACTCCATCTCCATAGGGAAGGCTTATAGTCTGGGGAAGTTTCGAGTTCTGAAACAAGCTGCCTGAAACCCAGTTAGCTGCTGTTAGCAGATCACTGTGGGTGTAAGACCTGCCTTGCAAGAGTGTGGGAGCTGAGTGGGGCTTACTGCCACCTCCCAGTGTAGATTCTTTTGTGTAGCAGAGGCAGCTGTGCTCCTCCCCGGAACATTACTCCAGCAGCCAGGGAGCTGCCTTCTGCTTCCCACTGGGGTCGCTTCTTATGCCTACATGTGGGGAGCCAGAGCACAGACTTGCCTGACCCGTCCCCAACCTAGCTTTACCCCTCCACCTGCCCTGGTAGCGTAACACAAAAGACAAGGACACTTGGGAGTTCCATGGCTCCACCCATTGCCTGAGACATCAGAGTACCTCCCCTGGGTAATATGAGGCAAGCACAAATTCCACTGCTACCACCATAACTGCTATACTTTTGAAAGCACCATCTCCTGGCTGGTGTGCAACTGAACAGCCAGTTACAACATCTGTAGGTCAGATAACAGATTGTATCTCCTCCCTGGCTCAGGAAGGAGAAAACCTTTGCACAACCTCAGCTGTCACCACTGCCTGCATCAGCCTGGCTAACAAGGAGATCTTGAGTCTGTCCATGAGCCAGTATATCACTACTACAGCTGACATTTGAGAAAGCCAACACACTAAGGCTACTTATAATGAAAGAAATCTCAGAGTCTACGTCACTCCTCTTCCACCTCCATCAGAGCTGGTACTGGTACCTGCTACTGGGAAACTAGAGGACAGGTCACATCTCTGGATTCCTTGCAGACATTCCCCAGCACCAACCTGGGGTGTGGCAGCCTCACTGGGCAGCTAGACCCAAAGAAGCAGCAAGATTCACGGTAGCCTGGCTCTCAGGGACTGCTAATTCTAGGGGGAAGGGGAGTGTACCATATTAAGGAAGCATCCTGTGGGACAAAAGAAACCAGACTGGAGGCCATGAGTCCCTGAATTTTCCACCTGTGGGGAGTTTCAGCAGAGGCATAGGTACAGTACTGAGCTCAAGAGTCAGGCAGCCCTGGTGCTCATGAAGGGTCTTAGAGAAGGGGACTTCTCCCCCTCACCATCTGTAGACAGCCTTACTGGAGTACTTCAGGGTGACAACATCCCCACAGGAGGAGCACCCTCCAGGTCCAGGCTTGCACAAGAGGTAGAGTCACAACCCCTCTCTAAATGGAACATTAGCATTCCTAACAATGAAATGAGGTGTTTGTCTGATCTGAATAACCAGAACATTGGGTGGGGAATGTGACTGGGTGGTGGATCTCTTTCCTGCTGGCTTGGAAGGAGAGTCACGGTGGCTCCTTCTCTTCCCCTTGAAAAGTCCTCAGTGCAGCTTCCCCAGCCTGCTCTGTCAAGGCTGAGATGTCTGCCCAACACTGGGGTATTGCACTTACTCACCTGCTTTAGCCGCAGCCAGTTTTTACCCATGGGTACCGCTTACTGGACTGAAGCATGAACTATTCAATCCAGTGAATAAAGTAATTGGGATAAAACACTTTTTAAAGTGCACACCATGGGGCAACAAGATAAGTGTCACGAGACCTCTTCCATTCCAGCCACACAGGAGACAGTGAACCCATAGACCCACCACATCACTATGACTACCAGCATCTGAGAAATCCATTGCATGAAGATTTTTCTATAATCAAGGAACTCATACTGAGTCCACCACTGAAAGCAGCCAGAACCAAAGCTAGGTGACAATAAACTATAAACATTAAAAGCACATCCTCAAGGGGGAAAAATGAAATTCTTAAAAAAACCCAGTTGAATCAAAAATAAATACAAAAATAATTAGAAGACATAGTCTACCCAAATGAGAAGGAACCAGAAAAATAATTCTGGCAATATCAAAAACAGGGTTCTGTGACATCCCCAAAATATTATACTAACTCTCCAGAAGTGGGTATAAGCCAAAATGAAATCTTTGAAACACCAGATAAAGAATCCAAAAGGTTGATTATTAAGTAACTCAAGGAGATACAATAGAGAGGTGAAAAACAAATAGGATTTTTAAAGAATTCAGGATATAAATTAAAAATGTTCTAAAGAGATATTTTAAATAAAAAAAACAATCAGAACTTCTGGAAATGAAAGACACATTTACGAAACTAGAAAATGCAGTGCAAATTTTAACAATAGACTAGAAGGAGTCTAACAACAGACTAGAAGAGATAATTTCAGAGCTCAAAGACAAGACTTTCAAATTAACCCAGACAATTTTTTTAAAAAAGAATGAAAAGAAATGAACAAAGTCTCCAAGAAATATGAGATTACGTAAAATGGCCAAACCTAGGAATTATAGGTGTTCCTAAGAGAGAAGAAAAATCAAAAAGTTTGTAAAATCTATTTGAGGGAATAACTGAGGAAAACTTCTCTGGCCTTGCTAGAGATTTAGACATTCAGATACATTCAGACATTCAGAAGCTCAAAGAACTCCTGAGAAAATCATTGCAAAAAGGATATCACCAAGGCTTACAGTTATCAGGCTATCTAAAGTCAACATGTAGGAAAGAACCTCAGGGTCAGACGGATTCACTACTGAATTCGATCAGACATTCAAACAAGAATTAGTATCAATTCTACTAAAACTATTCCAAAAGATGGAGGAGGGAATCCTCCTTAACTAATTTTATAAAGCCAGTATTTCCCTGATACCAGTCAAGAAAGGACATAGCCAAAAAAAAAAAAAAAAAAAAGCAACAACAACAACAAAACCACTACTGAACAATATCCCTGATGAATATAGGTAGAAAAATCCTCAACAAAATACTAGCAAACTGAAGAGTGCATCGAAAACATAATTCACCATGATCAAAGAAGTTTAATTCTAAGAATGCAGGGATGGTTCAACATAAACAAGTCAATAAATGTGATTCATCACATAAACAGAATTAAAAACAAGAACTATATGATCATATCAATAGATTCAGAAAAAGAACTTGATAAAATCCAGCATCCCTTTATGATAAAAAATCCTCAAACTAGGCATAGAAAGAACATATCTCAAAATAATAAAAGCCATATATGACAAACCCACAGCCACAATCATATTGAACAGGGAAAAGCTGAAAGCATTCTCCCTAAGAAGTGGAACAAGACAAAGATGCCCACTTTCACTACTTCTATTCAACATATTACTAGAAGTCTTAGCCAGAGCAATCAGGCAAGAGAAAGAAATAAAGGGCATCCAAATTGGAAAAGTGGAAGTCAAACTATCTCTGTTCACTGATTATATGATCGTATACCTAGACCATCTTACAGACTCCTCCAAAAGACTCCTAGATCTGATAAATGAATTCAGTAAAGTCTTAGGTTCCCAAATCAACATACACGAATCAGTATCACTGCTATACACCAAAAACAATCAAGCAGAGAATCAAATCAAGAACTCAACCCCTTTTACAACAGCTGCAAAAAATAAAATAAAATACCTAGGAATACACTTAACCAAGGAGGTGGAAAATTGCAACAAGGAGAACTATAAAACACTGCTGAAAGAAAACATAGATGAGTAATAAGTGAAACAAACAGAAATACATCCCATGCTTGTGGACTGGAAAAATCAATATCATTGAAAATGACCATATTGCCAAAAAATCTACACATTCAATGCATTTCTATCGAAATATCAATATCATTTTTCAAAGAATTATAAAACTACAATTATAAAATTCATAAAGAACCAAACAGGAACCCAGTAGCTAAGGCAATCCTAAGCAAAAAGAATAAACCTGGAAGCAACACATATCCAACTTCAAACAATACTACAAGGCTATAGTAACCAAAACGGTATGGTACTGGTATAAAAGCAGACACATAGATCAATGGAACAGAATAGAAAACCCACAAATAAAGCCAAATACTTACAACTAACTGATTTTTGACAAAGCATACAAAAATATAAATTGGAGAAAGAATAGCCTATTTAATAAATGGTGGTGGGAAAGTTGGATAGCCACATGTAGAAGAATGAAACTGTATCCCTATATTTCACCTTACACAAAAATCAACTCAAGATGGATTAAATACTTAAATCTAAGACTTGAAACCATAAAAATTCTAGAAGAAAACCTAGGAAAAACTCTTCTGGACATTGGCCTAGGCAAAGAATTTATGACTAAGACCCCAAAAGCAAACGCGACAAAAACAAAAATAAATAAATGGAATCTGATTAAATTCAAAAGCTTCTGCACAGCAAAAGAAATAATCATCAGAGTAAAAAGACAATGCAGAGTGGGAGAAAATATTTGCAAACGATGCATGTGACAAAGGACTAATATCCAGAATCTACAAGAAACTCAAACACATCGGCAAGAAAACAAATAATCCCATTAAAAAGTGAGCAAAGGACATGAACAGACATTTCTCAAAGGAGATGTACAATTGGCCAACAAACATATGAAAAAATGCTCAGCATTACTAATCATCAGGAAAATGCAAATTAAAACTACAATGAGATACCATCTTACCACAACCAGAAAGGCCATTATTATAAAGTCAAACAACAACAGATATTGGCATAGATGTGGTAAAAAAGAAATGCAAGTACACTGCTGATAAGAATGTAAGTTAGTATAACCTCTGTGGAAAATAGTATGCAGATTTCTCAAAGAACTAAAAATAGATCTACCATTTGATCCAGTAATCCCACTACCGGGTATTTACCCAAAGGAACAGAAGTCACTATATCAAAAAGACACCTGCACACATATGCTATCTCAGCACAATTCACAACTGCAAAAATACCTAAGTATCCATCAACTGATGAGTGGGCAAAGAAAATGTGGTATGTATACACCATGGATTACTACTCAGACACACACACAAAAACAATGAAATAATGTCTTTTGTAGCAATTTGGATGGAACTGGAGGCATTACTATAAGTGAAGTTACTCAAGAATCAAAAACCAAATACTGCATGTTCTCACTTATAAGTGAAAACTAAGCTATGGGTATGCAAAGGCATACAGAGTGGCACAATGGACACTGGAAGCTCAGAAGAGGGAAGTGTGGGAGGGTGGGAGGGGGGTGAGGAGTGAAAAACTACCTATTAGGTACAATGTACACTACTCAAGTGATGGGTGCACTAAAATCTTAAGACTTCACCACTATATAATTAATTCATGTAACCAAAAACCACTTGCATCCATGAAACTATTGAAATAAAAAAATTAATAAATTAAAAAATTAAAGTCTAGCAAAAGTTGTACATGACACACTGAAAGAAAATAATTTATTATTGAATGACATTTTAAAAGTCTTACTTAGACAGATAAATGTTTTGAGAACTTGACATGCTGATTCTAAAACTTCCATAGATGAACAAAAGTCCAAAAATAGCCAAAATATTCTTGAAGAAAAGAAGCTGGTGGTATATACCCCACTGATTAATATTTATTATAGAACTATAAAAATGAAAATATTATGGAACTGATGCATGGATAAATAGCAAGCATGGTCCCATAAAATGGTGGCATGATGTTGCAGACTCAAGTGCATACCGAAATTTTATATATGACATTTCAGATTCTAAGAAAAAGAGAGGAATTATTCAATGTATAGTTTGGGGAATTGATTATTCAAATAAAAAAGGATTATGAATGTAATTTCACGGTGAACTTCAAAGCAGTTGTTTATTTTGAGGGTTAGAAGAAGAGTTTTTTTGTTTTTGTGTTGTTGTTTTTAAATCAGGTACAACTGATTTTTCAGAGTGGTTCAATTTGGGGAGTTGAGCGAGGGAAGAAAAGATGTTAAAAAGTAATGTTTAGATGAAAACAAAAGGTATGGATGTGGTTATAGAGTTCAGGTTTAACAAGGAAAATTTTTGGCTTTTTTTTAACTTATGTGTTATATGGTTAACCATCGAGGGGTATGACAAGTTATTCCAGCTTTTCCAAATATTAATTATATTGGTTTTAAGAAGTCTCCATAATCACAGGTGGCATTTTCCCTTTATCTGTGGGAGTAGATGATGCAACCCACACAGTGACTTCGAACTTCTTTGATAGAATTTCCACTGCCTTGTTGAATTTCTCACTGTATCGCATGTCTTGCCAAATGTGAAATAATGAGTTTATGAAAACTTCAAGACTACACATCATTTTGCATGAATAATACCCATTCGAGCTAAGGAGACTGACATGTTTTGTAGCATTTCCGGTTAAATGAAAATTTTACTGGCATTCACCATTTACTAGCTTTGTACAATATTATAAAGGTAGAAGCAAAACAGCAGCACATTGTGCTTGGCTTATAAGGATTGCTTTAGCACCATTACGTAAAATAAACAATGTGCATAGTGTATTGTAAGTGCCTACTCTTGCAAATTTACAATACTTAAATATACTTAACATTCTAATGTATTAAAAGTATAAAGAAAAAACTAAACAAACATTTATAGCAATACTATGAAATCTCCAATAATTGTTTTGACTGTTGCCTTTGGCTCTTTAGTGCAACTTTTCCACATTGTAATTACTACATTGTATTGCTTTGTGTTTCCTATTTGTTATACATAACTTCAGAGTTAAGTACCAGTACACCAAGTACTGCAATTACCTTTCACTTATTGTACATGCAATGTAACAGCACACAGTTTTGGTGCTTAATAATATTCCTTTTTTTTCTTTAATAGAGGATATTTATTTGAATTTTTTAAAGGAATAAAACTAAATGTCTACCTAATATGATGTCAAAAAAAATTACCCCAATGGATTAGAGATTTAAATGTTAAAGGACAAATTTTAAAATATTTACAAGAAAACAGGATAATATGTTTAGACCTTGAGTTACACAATGGTTTCTTAAAGAAGAAACAAAAAAGCTAACTCTAAAAGAATAGGTTTATAAATTCAGCTACATTTTATATTTTCACACATAAAAGAATGAAAACAAACCAACAAACTGCTAAAAGATGTTTGTAATATGTATAAACCACAAAGGATTTGGTGTCAGGAAGTTATCAAGAATACCTGAAAAGCAGTAAGAAAGCAACAAATACCACACCACAAATATGGGCAATGTTTCTTTCATTGATTTCATTCCTTACAGAAAAAGAAATACAAATATATGAAAAGATGCTTGAATTCATTAGCAATCAGTGAAAAGAAAATTCTAATGGTAATAAAATATATCACATTTAGACTAAAAAAAAGAAATCTGAAGATACCCAGTATTTATAAAGATATAATCAAAAGGAATGTTTATTGATAAATGTAAAAATTGGTATAACCGCTTTAGAAAATAATTTGTTATATCTTATAAATGTGAATATTAGCTCACTTAAT
The DNA here is from genome assembly GCF_029281585.2 of Gorilla gorilla gorilla. Classification (NCBI taxonomy): domain Eukaryota; kingdom Metazoa; phylum Chordata; class Mammalia; order Primates; family Hominidae; genus Gorilla; species Gorilla gorilla. The sequence continues at coordinate 57,784,261 of NC_073234.2, read as the reverse complement.
GGCACAGGCATCTTAATCCTAGGGATATACCCTAGCTCTTCCAGTGAAGTTCATGACACAAAAAAGTAGAATCAGCCCAAATACACACTAATATGATATAGATATATAAACTGTAGATGAAATATATAACAGTGAAAATGCATGAACTTTGACTACAGAATTTAAAAATAAGCAAAAGTGATTTTTGTTTAGGAACACATATATATGTAATAAAAGCAAATAGTTTTTGTTTAGGAACATACATATGTAATAAAACTATTTTTCAAGAGACAGAAGGAATTGGTAAATACAAAATTCATGCTATTGGCTACCTCATAGGGAAAAGTAGAGTGATGGAAAATGACTGAGCATAGACCAAGCAACAGTAGTGGCAAAGTTCTAACTTAAATCTAATGGTGAATTCATGGCTATTCATTTTATTATTTCCCTTTAAACTGGCATATAGGTGATTACGTATTATTTCTCATGCACAGCATTTGATATTTAGTAATTTGCAAATAAATGTTAGTTCTTATCATTTTGTAAAATTTACAGCAGCAGAATGAAACAAGTGACAAGTGTAATAATTTATCAAGATAATTAATCAAGATTACTAAAATGTAAAATAAATGGAAAATAGCCTAAACATTATTGTAAATAATTCAATAAACAATTACATAAGCTAAACTTAATTGACAAAATAACTTACCTAACATGTTACATTTCTCTTTAGATGAACAAATGTCTTCCCTTAAAATAAAAGATTTATTTTGAAGCATTTTTGGAAAATATTTTTGCAACAAGCCAAAATAAAAATAAATAAGCTTTAACTATGACATGACTACTACCACAAACTAACTTCTAAAATCTAGTTCACATTAACCTCTCAAAAAGTCTAAACCTAGAGTAACGCACCATTTTTCCACATCAATAAGCAATACGTACTATAAAATCAGTGTTGTAAATAGTTGAATCATTAACCAAGTTCAATGAAAAACTTTCATATTTTTAATGTCTCTGCTTTTACTTACACAGTATATGTAATATAGTTTACCCTCATGATGATTCAATGTCATCATCAGCTTCAGTTTTCATTCTCTCATGCAAAATAATGGTGTTCTCAGATGTTACAAAGTTGATAAATTTTTTTTGCTTCTGCATTACTTAGTCCATGGCCATTCAATTTGACAGTTCTTGTGTCTCCTTTCTTATCACCTTTTTCTCATAGCCCTTTCTTCCTCCCATATTTAATCTGCTATCTCCAATCTCTCCTGCTTGGCTTTTAACTACAATCCAAGGAAGAACCATGGACTATATATAACATAATACTATGTATAAAATTAAATCAATTCTACTTTAGTTTTGAAAAGAAATTAAAGTACAGTCATGCACTGCATAACATGTTTCAGTCAACAATGGACTGCATATATGACATCGGTCCTATAAGATTATAATACCATATTTATACTATACCTTTTCTATGTTTAGATAGGTTTAGATACACAAATGTTTACCATTGTGTTATAAATGTCTGTAGCATTCAGTACAGTAACATACTGTACAGGTTTGTAGCCTAGGGCCAGTAGGCTATACCATATTGCCTTGGTGTGTAGTAGACTACACCATCCAGGTTTGCATAAGTACACTCTATTATGTTTGCATAAAGACTAAATCGCCTAATGATGCATTTCTTGGAATGTGTCCCCGTCATTAAGAAACACATAACTGTACATGAACTACATGTTAGCTATATTACATTGGCTGAAGTTTTTCATTTCAGGATTCTAGAAAGCTGAGATTTCTTTGAGTTTGATGCCTAAATAAAGGATTTCTTTGGTTAGTCAACCAAATATCCAACCTAGGATTTATATATTCTGGTAGTATCACTGTTGCTGAAAGAAAGGTGTAAATTAACAATGTATAGCATTGCTTGTAAAATGAATAATAATTTTATAACAGCAGAAGCTGTTTTTCATATAAATAACTAGGTTTGAGAACAACCCTAGCAAAGGTAGCCTGGTAATTAAGGCAGGCATTAAGCATCAAAACGAGGAACAGATAAACAGATTTTTCAAAGGAAAGGGAGTCCAAAAATTGGACAAACGAAAGATGAGCAAAGTTGCTCTTCTTTCCAAGCAACTGAAATACCAAGAAGGGAATGAACAAAACCTGCTCTCAGTTCCATAACTATGTTAATTTCTTAATTCTCTCATTCTGTCACTAATATCGTAAGGAAATTGCTTTGTTTAGATCAAACCATTACTCAGCAACCTGACATTGCTAATTTCCTAGAGAACTAACTAGTATTCTGGTTTGAAAGAATAGAAGAATGCTTTTATTCGATAGTTTCTTTTGTAATACAAATTCTTATAGAACACTTGTGTGTATTATTAACAAAGAATTAAGAAGAAGTATCAGTCATGCAGGAGGGAAGAGTAAAGGATTGTATGGGAAGGGTTATTTCTATAACCATACCTAGTGATAAGAACAGCAGTGTCATGGTGGGAAGGGTGAACATCATCAAGTTCATTCTGAGTTTGTTGCCATGAACAAAAGTTCTTTAATGTGGTAGCACCATCAAAATTAATGACTGGTCCTTCCTATGCAAAATAAGCAATGCAATACTATGTCAAAATATTAATGTCCTCTTTTCCTTCCAAGTTTATCAGCATCTGCACAATTTATCAAATAGCATTCTCACAGGCGAATGAAGGAGTGACAGCATCTCTTCTTCATATATTAACTATAATGTATTTTAGCAATATCTAAAACATTATGATCAAAACTGAATCTAATTAGATCTTCTTAATACAACCATCCAATATTTAGGAAAAAAACTTTTAAAAACGACTATATTCTAAATCCTCTGACATTAGGATTATAAAAATGAATACTAAGGTTTTCAATATTTTATTTTTGAATTGTTTATTCACTTTTGTTACTTCCTTTACTCAGTTAAACACTGTTGTCATTCTATTTTATTTCCATCACAACAAATAAGGGTAATCTCATTCCTTCTCAAATCAAGTCTTTTAAAATTTTAAAAATATCTCATTTCTAATAAGAGTTCCATAATCTCTATGTATTGTCTCTAAAAGCTTACTACAACTAAGGTTACTAATTTTAGACCTGTTTCTTACCTCCTCGCGGTGAATCATAACTAATTTTACCACTACTATGTGTATCAGATTTCCAATACTTGGATCTTTGTAGATTGTTGCAACCTGCATGTAAAAAAAATGTAGGATTAGTTGTTTAAAACGAATACTTCTTCTCAAAAGTAAGTTGAAATAGTCACAGAGTATCAATTCTCTAATTGCAATGCACGTAGGAATCTTGGAATCTCTTAGAGTGCTTTAACAAATCCTCATGTTCAGACCACATCCCTTACCAAATAAATCAGAATCTGCAGGATTGAGACTCAGGCATCTTAAAGATTCTCAAAATTTGAGTATCTTAAACCTTGCTACTGAGACTGATCCATGGATCAGCAGCATCCACATAACCTAGAGCTGATATGAAACACAGAATCTCAGGCCCCACCCTGGATTAATGATTCAGAGTCTGCACTTTAACAAGATGTCAAGTGATCTGAACACATGTTAGAGTTTGGAACTGCTGTTATGGATGATTCAGCAAGAAATTCACTTCATTCTGTGTCATAATCCACAATTTACATGACAATATTCCATAAAAATATGTAAGTTTTACCTATTCTTTTCTGATAGTTCACCTAATCTTTCAGCCACAGTTGCATATTTCCAACTCCAAATATGGTTATTATTTTTAAAGTTTAGCATCACCAGAATCCATAGAGGCAGATCCATCTAGAATCATATAAACAGCCCTAGAAGAGGTCATGAGTCACAACCTGGTCCTCAATTTTCCAGGATTGGAGAATGTTAGGCACTCTGAATGGGCTCTGCATGGGCTCATTTATGATTCATGATCAAAGTGCCATCCCATTCGCTAATTCATATTCTCTTCTTGTAGCCATTATAGAGGTTGCCACTGCAGTAGGAGTGTCTTCCATGGCCAATGCCTCTGCCTGGTACTTAATTAGAGGCATATCCCACTCTGGATCTGGGCTACCTGTGCAATGAAAACTGCTTCTAAACCCTAGATCACCTTCTTGTTGGCCACTGCCTAAGTCAAGGCAGCAATTGCTCCAGGGTGTGCTACTTCCCTCAGTTGTTTAATAAAGAAATGTTCAGTATCTACTCATTGCTTTGTTGGCTAGAGAAGCAGATATAGATAAGAGGACAAAGGCCCTGACCTTATAGAGCTTACAGTTTGTTAGAAGTATCACTACCGGAGCCCTCACTCTATCAGACAAAGCTGCTTCACCACAACATATAACATGACTGCTACCAATGTCTCTTGTGCCAAAAGGACTACTACCAGAACTAGAGCCAAAAGCATCTTTAGAGCTGCTGACACTGTAGGGTCAGCATGAGCATAAATACATAATCCAGCATCTTTACTACTGTTATAGCTGTGCAGCCTCAAATATTTACAGGTTTGTCATCTGTACCTATAGTGATGACTTTGGCTCTGGTGGTAGCATGTTTTGGCAAGAGTGGAGGTAGCCCCAGTGGGGTTGACAGTAAGTTAAGACTGGGATGGTCAGCTGATTGGTGATTTCAAGCAGGTCTGTTAGCAATGCAGTATTTCTCACTTTAAAATAGGAGCTGTGAATTTACAGTTGAATTTATATATTCATTTTACAGGCAATGTTTTAAAATACATCTACCATGGAGAAAAAAAAGCACACCTGTAATTATGATTTTGGAGTTACTTTGATCCTGTGAGTTTAAAAGTGGATGCTTTTCTAAGTCAAATTACTAGGTAAAAGACGAACCTCAAAGGTATTTATAAAAGCTCTTTTTCCCCTATAAATGAAAAACAGCTGTGAAGACTTCTGTGTCTCAGAATAATATGCATATCCAGTAGTCCACAGAAAAAAGAGCATATGCACTATGAGGTGTCTGCATGGCTAACTACTATATCCATTGTCCCAAGTATTTTGACTATGAATGAAAATCTGGATGTTATAATATCAGCTATAAAATATATAATCACAAAAATATTTCCAGTTTCGGAAGGAAACAGATGCTGCACCTTTATTTAAAAGTGACAAATCTGCAAGCTAGAATTTGGAAAAAAATTCCCAATATTCTGATAGTATAATTTAAAATATATTACTACAGCAAAATATCCTTGAATGTAACACTAAGGAAAAGATAATGCAAACAATTGTTATGCAAGGTGGATAGTGGCTATAAAACATAGTTATTTAAGGGAAACAGACACAGGTTCCAATTCTAACAGCCATTTGATAAAACCTACTTCTAGGCTACTATAAGGATTAAATGAGATGGTCTGCAAATAGTACTTAGATTAGGGCCAGGATCAAAGGGATCAATCACAGTGGCTATTGTTCTTATTGCTACTTATAAAGCTTTTTCAGAAAAAAAGGCATAATACAGATACAGATATACATAATGCTAGTTCTAGTACATGTGTTTCAAGTTAATTATCACAGTATGTCTAAATTGGAAGCAAAGTATCCAAAAGCATGATTGCTTTATTATCTCTTTTAGTACTTACTGAATATCTATTGCCCATCAAACCCTGTGTTGCTTACTAAATATACAGAGCCAAACAAGGCATAATCTCTGCCCTTAACTCACAGTCCTCTGGGGGTAAAAGATACAAAAACAGATGGTTTGATTTAAATAATTTTTACTTCCCCCAAAGAAAGTGATATTTTGCTTTTACACTAAAATAGTATATTTCATTAAATAATTAAGGATGTCATCATGCTCATTTTTTCTAATTGTATCTCTTATTGTTTTACTGACCTTTATAATTTAAGTGCTCATATAGGATATACGTATACCTTTAACTATATTTAGATGTTTAAAGGTGATGTTATTGAACAACTCTATTCAATAAAGCTAATTTGTGATTCAAGCAATGAATAGCCACAAGGCCCATTTGGTACTCAGAGAATTTTTGAAGCAGTATGTACGATGCACTTCTCTCCTTCCTAAAACTACCACCCCAAAGTAGATTGCCTTGATGATAGGATACTATGTTTGCTATAAATAATAAATGAGTAAATATTAAATGATACATAAAATATTTATTTAATGTTTATTGTGTGCCAGATATGTTCAAGTTTAAATGTATTAATTCATTAATTATCACAACAAATCTTGTGAGATAGGAACTATTATAGTGTCCATTTTACAGATAAGAACAGTAAGACACAGAGAAGTTAACCAAGACACTGAAAGTTAGGCAGCTGGTAGCAAACAGAACCCAATTTTCATTCTGTACAGTCTGGCTTTAGAGCACTGACTACTTTATCTGATCTTTATTCAGCATTCTGAACCAATTAGTTCTTGGTACAAAACATTTCAAGACATTTCAAAACCCTGCTGCAACACATCCCCCGGCCACTGGTATTGTCCTGTTATGGTCACTTGCCCGTGGCCTCAGAGAAGTCCTAGGCAGTCAGCAGACCTGGTCTTTAGCTCCAGCTGTATTAGTAGCTACAAGCTAGTTGTTCAACCCTGGAAAATGAGTCGATTTTTTTTTTTGTCTTAATGTCTTTAATATCCATGTTGAGGCACTGGGTACCCTTGGGTCACAATGTCCTTGCATATTGGATTAATATTAACCAGGTGCTGTTGGGAAGAGTTGTGAAAGACATTTGTTTTAAAGAACAAAATCATTCCACAGTTTGAGAAATGAGCTAAAATAATTAGATATCTTCATGGAATCTTGAATAGGCTAACACACATATACATATATTAAATCTATGAGACAGAGATATTATATACAGCATTTCATGCAACTATATGACCACAGTCCTTAGCCCCCCCACCATGGAGCGTATCACAGGACTAATATTCCATTCCATAGACTACACTTCAGGAAACACCAGACCAGATTTCTAACGTATCATCCTATTCTAAAAGCCTTGTAATATTTTCAATATATTACCTTAATCACTACATTTTAGAGTGCTATGTATTCGAATTTTTATTGATCTACTTAAAATGTATTTAATCTTTTATTCCTTAAATGTTAGTTTCCTTCACTTAAGTAGTTCTGACTTGTTTATAGGTTTCATAAAATAGTAAATATTATTCTTTCATGGATATTTAATGAAAGGTGAAGAAGAAATGGTATGAATTGTATTGTTGAAATCTTTAAGAAAATTCTAGGCAAAATATACTTCATACAAAGCATGAAACAAATTGCTATCACCATTAACTTACCAACCATTTTGAAAATAATTTCTAGATAGAGCTTTAGCAAACATTCACATATGGTATGCTCATAGGCCACCTTCATTAAGAAGTACAAAGTCATCTATAAAAAACTGATTTTGACAAACAAATTTTGTTTACAAAGATCATTACTCTTTACTTCTTTGGAAAGATCTTTTCATTTTTAAATTGAAAATGATGAAATTCTACATACATACAAAGCGAATATGTGCAAATAATTAAGAATATGCAGAGCACTAAATTGAAGCGAAAAGTAATATAAATGGTTATACCTGAAGTATGAAAGCATATCATTAGTTTTTATTTTAATATAGTTAAAAATCTTCCCCATCCTAATAACGTCAGTAAAAGCAACTAACAAGATTAAAAGTAATGGTATAAAATCAATGTAATGCAAACGAGGGTTTTTAGTTGATATATGCCTCTAATAATAGTAACCATATTTTAACGAAAGGGTTAATTCTTGAGGATTACATGATGCTCCTTAAATTTACATTATTAAATCTGCAACAGGATGAATATTATAGAGTCAAAGCCTTACAAACACAATGAAGTGTGGAAGTCTTTAATACTTAGTAAATATTTAAGGTCTATTAAATAACAAATTGAGTATCAAAATAAATATACTGAAGAAAAAACTGCTCTAGTTTACATACATTTTAGTAGCTTAATAATGCATATATATATGCCATTTTAACCTGGTGTTGTCACCCAAATTCCCTATGAATAAAGGTTTTAGAATAACAGCTGAGTATCTCTGCTCATTTAACACAAACACTATTTCACTAGATATATTATACATCACAAGTGTGTTCTTCCCCACTAATTTTAATGTTAATTCCAGAAACCTTTAAGTAAGAAGGGTCTCTAGGCTATTCTAACAACATTAAGTGCAACTAAAAAGTGAATTAAGTCACATTCTTTATTTCAATATCACTGCACTCAGGTATTTCGTTAAATTGTTGAAAGCAAAGAAAAAGTTTAAGAAGACAGCACAATTGTTTACTCTGTGCAGGATGAGTAAGGATAGATAATCCAAGTTGTGTATATAATCCATTTGCTCAATCCTGAAAGCATTCCCCTATTTCCCCCTTTATATCTGGAGCTCAGCAGACAAAAATTATTTTTTCATCACTTTGAACTTGTCTTTATCATATACCAAGCCTATGTCACATTGTCTTGACCTTTTCCTAAATTACCATGACAGAATATCACCAATAATCCATGTGTATGTTTGAATAAATGCAGTTAGTGCCTTCTAAAAACTGGAAAAAGTATGCAAAACCTGAACAGCTCCTTCCTAAACTGGAAATATCTGTGGACACTTATGTGCAAATAGCATTTCTCTTACCTCTTTAAAGCGGTTTTTGAAATGGCCTTAACAAGTAGCAATAAAACAAGTTGGACTGGATTTGATCGCTACATAGTGTGATCAACAGTCCCAGTTTGCTCAGGACTGAAGGGTTTCCAAGGACATGAGACTCAAGACCAAAACTGATCAAGTTCCAGGTAAAACAGGGAGAGTTTGTCACCCTTTCTCTTAAGTTCCCTTTCACCTTTAATATTTTTGCAACCATAAATATAGTTGTGATCACTGTTTTTTAACCAATAAAACAACAATTTATGTACAGAACCATAGGGTCTACTAATTTTCCTATGTCCTCATTTGAACATTCTTTCAGTGAGAGAGAAGAAAAGCACTAAACCCAGGTAGCTTAGAAGTCATCTGAAATTGGGCTTCTTAGGAAGAAAGAAAGCATATACAAAAACTCAAAGTATCTCAAAAGAGAGACTTACCCTCCTTAATTTTTCCTCCTACCCCACTTATATTTGGAATGCACACCTTTTCCTCAACTCTGCTGCATCTGTCTCCCTAAGAACAAAAGCTTAACACAAACCAGATGACTGTGTCTATAAAAATTCTGTCTTCAACAGAAACCTGCCCTCTTTCTACTAGGCCTAAAAATCCAGAAAATGATAAGTACATGCATTGGTCTGTTGTTTCAAGCAATCTCAGATGCAGATTTGCTTTCCATGAAGTCAAAAGGTCTGTCTCCATTCCCTTCAATTAACTCTGGCTTTAAACCTTCCATGGAGAACTTTAGTTATCTCAAAGTATGTCACAATATCTTCTAACAGTGATGATACTGATTTTTTTTTTTTTTTTTTACATGGAGTCTTGCTCTGTCACCAGGCTGCAGTGCAGTGGCACGATCTCGGCTGGGAACCGAGATTCCCAGTGGCAACCTCTGATTCCCAGGTTCAAGCAATTCTCCTGCCTCAGCCTCCGGAGTAGCTGGGATTATAGGCACATGCCACCACGCCCAGCTAATTTTTGTGTTTTCAGTAGAGACAGGGTTTCACCATGTTGGCCAGGATGGTCTCTATCTCTTGACCTCATGATCCACCCACCTTGGCCTCCCAAAGTGCTGGGATTACAGGCGTGAGCCATGGCGCCTGGCCAATACTGATTTTTATGTAAAATATAGATAACAAAACCTTTCTGAGGGTGGTGATGTCACCAAGAATGCATGAAACTATTCCAAAATTAGTCCTGTGTTTATTCCTTTATTCCTTCTAGTCAGTATGCCCAAAGCACTGACAATAGTTATCTGTCATTTACTATGTTTTAAAATCTATCAAATCTAGTATTTTCCTTCAGTATCTCTCCCACCCAACTTTCTTTCCTTATTGCTTTTTTTTTTTTTTTTTTGAGAGAGAGAGTCTCAGTCTGTCGGCCAGACTGGAGTGCAGTGGCATGATCTCGGCTCACTGGCAACCTCCATCTCCTGGGCTCAAGCGATTCTCCAGCCTCAGCCTCCCAAGTAGCTGGGATTACAGGCATGTGCCACCACGCCTGGCTAATTTTTGTATTTTTAGTAGAGACATGGTTTCACTATGTTGGCCAGACTGGTCTCGAACTCCTGACCTCAGGTAATCTGCATGCCTCAGCCTCTCAAAGTGGTGCGATTACAGGCGTGAGCCACTACGCCGAGCCCCAACTTTCTTAATGAATGTCATCTCCTTTAACCATTTTCTATTGCAAAGTATATCCCATTGTTCCATATAATTGATACAATCTTGTACATATCAATTGACATCCTCCACACCATAGTTTTCATTAGAATCCCTTCATAATTTAGAGTTTGCCATACCAACATTTAGATAATTATACATCTAGGTAATATATGTAGGTAATTTTACTTCAAATTCAGAATTTAAAAAAAGTAATTAGGATAAATTTCTATCTATACTTCTGTTGTCATTTAAAAAATTCAATTGAAGTAAACAAAATAAGGGTAAATTTTACACAATTTCAAAAAATCATTTTATATATTTGTTTTTATTTATCACAATGCACTGGAATTCTGAAAAAAATATTACTTTTATTAATACTTTAACCATGTCTCCATTCATTCTTTCAGTAACTATTTATTGAGTACCCACGCTGTATCATATACTGTGTTTAGGCAACATAGACTATGGTATAACAATAAGAATTTAAGGTAAAATGTCATATTTTAGAAAAATGATTGTCTCTTATGATCTTCATGTCACAATGAACTGGGATCTAGCTAAGGGAAATTTACAATATCCTATAGATATGCCCTTGCTAAGTCTTTTCAACCAAGTGGGCCTGAATTCCCTATATGTGAATAGAAGTACTTCCAGCAATGAGATATGTTCCAAATACCCTGAATCTATAAATAGGTGGCTATGTAATTCTTTTTTTTTTTTTTTTTTTTGAGTCATAGTTTCACTCTTGTTGCACAGGCTGGAGTGCAATGGCACGATCTCGGCTCACTGCAACCTCTGCCTCCCGGGTTCAAGCGATTCTCCTGCCACAGCCTCCCGAGTAGCTGGGATTATAGGCACTCACCACCACGCCTGGCTAATTTTTTGTATTTTTAGTAGAGATGACGTTTCACTATGTTGGCTAGGCTGGTCTTGAACTTCTGACCTCAGGTGATCCTCCCGCCTCAGCCTCCCAAAGTGCTGGGATTACAAATGTGAGCTACCACACCTGGCCAGTAATTCATCAACTAAACTAGCATGAAAAGGGCTACCCTTAGTGATTACTCTAAAATAACAGGCCTAATTCAGGAATGTCCCAGGGTGGTGGAGGGGGATACGCGCGCGCGCGCACACACACACACACACACACACACACACGTAAGGATGAAGGGTGATGCCACTTACACAGGATTGACACACCCTTCACTAGCTCTAGAATTCAGTTCTGTGGGTACTAGCACTACCACTGCTTGACAAAGATAGTAACATCAGATCAAGGACCCTTAGAGTTATCGTGACCTTATATTCCAAATTTGTTAGGACTGTTGCATTAGTAATAACCTATCCCTTTATCGCCATAAATACATGTATAACTTAAAATATTAAGCATCCAAATTTCTGATTTGGAGAATATAGCCATAATAAAAATAGTATCTTCTCCCCTCTGTGCAGAAATAGGGTAAGGTTTTAAAATTCAGTTTCAAAGAGCAAAAAGATCAATGCAACTAGGATAGTCCTGTCACTAGAGGGCAGAAGCCATTCATGTGAGAAAGTAAAGAATAATTCAAGCATTTTCTATAAGCGGTTTTGGGGATTTTTAAATGTTTTAGAAAGGTGTCCAAGTAACAGAATAGGATACTTGCTATAACTCTATCTAAACTAAACTTCAATGAAATCTTATTTTTGGCTTAAACCTAGATACAAAATTACATCTAAAGAGTTTGGAAAAAAATTTAATTCGACATGAAAAAATTTCATTAAGCTAAACATTTTAGGAAATATAAAAGTCATATTAAATTTACTTACAATTGACATTAGAGTCAGTATATAGTTTTGCAAATTCGATCCATGAGCAGAAACCACTTTAGCATCAGCTGTAACCATAATTTCAATGTATCTTGGATATGATATAAGACGTTTTTTCCTGGAATGTAATTGACTTCTTTCATCTTTCAATGGTACATTTTTTGATGTGTGTCCTAAAACTCTTTCTTTCATTACATTAAGATCTTCACTCATGTTGCTGTAGGTATGAAAGGGTAAACTGGTTTCCTTTATTTGACTTTCTAGGGAAAAAAAAAAGAATATAATGCAGAGCCATTAAATTGGATGTGACGAAAAATATCGCAAAAAATAGAACACCCAAAAATATTTAATACTTACATATCTGTTCCCAACGTGAAAATAAAAGAACAAAGAGAAATTATTATTTAAAATAGTATTGTACAGCATTATCATGAAGATTGCTTTTTATAGTAATAAAAAGTTTGCAAAAGTTCACATTTTCTTAGATTTTACCAACAAGAAATTTTATCTAAGTCATATTTGAAAAGGAAGGTATGACGATTCAAAAGCATTTATTAACTACCAAGTAGAAAATAAAAATATCCAGGACTTCTTATGTTTTTCTCAGCATGTAAATGTCAAGTCAACAATGACATTTAATCTCATTACAGAGTAGTACCATTTTGCAGGGTGAAACTTCATAAAATATAGAACAAAACAAACTTTATTTATACTACATGCGAAAAGCACCAAGAACAACAGAAAATTAAGCAAAATAACAATATGTGGGTGAATCTATTGAATCCAGAAAGTCAAATGTTCCTATAAATCTTTTAATACTTGATTATATAAAATATCTGATTTATTATGTTTGCTTATATATAAATACTGCATGAAAAATAACTGAACATTAAAGATTATTACAGTGAAGTAATATGCATTTAAGTCCTACACACTTACAGAAACTTACACATTTATGCCTGTGCATTTAAATCTTAATTAATTGCCCTAATGGAAAAAAAATTCATAGGCTGCACAGGTGCTTGTCCTATTTCTCTCCCCTTCATTTTGTTCCTCTCCTTTCCTCTTTACTTCTTCCTTTTTTCTTGGCTAATTTTTCTGCCAATTGTTTGGTGGTGGTATTTTCAATAGAAAAGCGGACCAAAGGAGTCAAGTGAGAAGAAATAAAGGTCCTGGATAGTTTACAAACCAAATAATCAATACCAAAATAATCAACAACCAAGACATGGCTGTATTATAAGAATTAGATATAAATATAAAAACATATTTCATTATTATTAAAATAATTCATTTTAAGTACGAATGTAATCCTATGGCTGTGAGAAAGAAAGAACACTTTAGACATTAAGTTTCCACAGATGAATTTTTTTTAATTAATATAAAAAATTTTATTCATCTTATTCTTTTTTTTCTATTTAATTTTTATTTTAGGTTCAGGTGTACATGTGCAGGTTTGTTCTGCAGGTAAACTCGTGTCATGGGAGTTTGGTGCACAGATTATTTCGTTACCCAGGTACTAAACATGTTACCCCATATTTGTTTTTTTCTGATCCTCTCCCTCCTCCCACCATCCACCCTCAAGTAGGCCCAGGTGTCTTTTACTTGGTGTGTCTATGTATTCTTGTTATCTAGCTCCCACATACAAGTGAGAACATGCGGTATTTGGTTTTCTGTTCCTGCGTTAGTTTGCTAAGGATAATGGTCTCTAGCTCCATTCATGTTGTTGAAAACAACATGATCTTATTCTTTTTATGACTACATAATATTCCATAGTATATATGTACCACCATTTTCTTTATCTAGTCTATCACTGATGGGCATTTAGGTTGGTTCCATGTCTTTGTTACTTTAAATAGTGCTGCAGTGAACATACGCATGCATGTGTCTTTATAGAACAATTTATATTCCTTTGGGTATATGCCCAATAATGGGGTTGCTGGGATGAATGGCAATTCTGTTTTTAGTTCTTTGAGGAATTGCCACACTGCTTTCCACAATGGCTGAGCTAATTTACACTCCCACCAGCAGTGTGTAAACATTCCCCTTTCTCCACAACCTCATCAGCATCTATTTTTTTTTATTTTTTAGTAATAGCCATTCTGACTGATGTGAGATGGTATCTCATCATGGTTCTGATGTGCATTTCTCTAATGATTAGTGATGTTGGGCATTTCTTCATATGTTTGTTGGCTACCTGTATGTCTTCTTTTGAAAAGTGTCTATGAACTTCTTTTTCTAATTCCTAAAAACATCTAGCTTTTAATATTGTTATGTTCCTAGGTTTTAAAATTTATATCAGTGGGAAATTCTGGAAATTTGACAAATTGTGCAGTCCTAAAACCTTTTCTTGCCATTTTCTCCTGAAGTGACTTGGCCACTAAAATATCCATGACCAATTACTGGACCCTAGAGGAGATCCCAGATATACCTGATATATAGAAATCTCAATCAAGGAAAAGATAAATATTTATGCTTTGATTTATTTGTTAATTTAAAGGAAATATTGCATGTCTAATCCATATCAGGAAACATTTAGGTATTGAGGAGCAAATAGCACCTCATAAAGCTTACACTCTAGTTGAAAGAGGCAAAAAATAAATTAACAACATAGTAAAGATAAAATTTCAGGTATCTTTAGGTGCTTCAATACCAATTCAACCAAGAGACAAAAAAAAATATGATTCTACCTACCAGAATGACTAAAATTACAAAGAGCAATAATAACTACTGGTACAATCACTTTGAAAACCAATCTGGCAAATTTTAAATTAGACATGCATCTACCCTATGACATTGCAGTTCCACCCCTAGGTATTTATCTAAGAGAAGGAAAATATACATTCACAAGAAAATTGGTATAAGTTCATAGCAAAACAAATATATAGACTGATGAACTGCAATGGAGACCCCGGATATAAACCCTTGTGTATATGATCAAATGATTTTTGACAAAAGTGCCAAGACCACTCAATATAGAAAGACTAACTCAAAATGAGTTACAAATCTAAAAGACCCAAAATATTAAAACTCCTGGAAGAAAACATAGAGAAAGTGTTTCATAACATTGGATTTGGCAGTGATTTATTGGATATGGCATCAAAAGCACAGGCAACAAAAGCAAAAATAGACAAATGGGACCACATCAAACTTAAAAAATTATTGTTCAAAGGACACAATCGACAAAGCAAAAAAGCAGCCTATGGATTAGGAGAAAATATTTACAAACTATATATCTGATAAGGAATTAATATCTAGAATATAAAAAAATTCCTACAACTCAACAACAGGAAAACAAACAACCTGATTAAAAATGAGTAAAGACTTGCATAAACACTTTCCCAAATATATTATACAAATTATCAACACACATATGAAAAGATGCTCAGTACAATTAATCATTAAAGAAATGCAAATCAAAACCACAATATCACTTCACACTCATAAGAATGGCTACTATTAAACACACACACACAAACAGAGAGAAAGAGAGAATAACAAATGTTGACAAGTATGTGGAGAAATTGGAAACCTTATGCACTGTCGGTAGTGTTGTAAAATGGTATAACCACTACGGAAAACAATATGGATGTTCCTTAAGAAATAAAAATAGAACTACCATATGATCCAGCAATCCTACTGGGGTAAATATCCAAAAACAATGAAAGCAGGGTCTTGAAGAGCTATTTGTACACCCAGGTTCATTGCAGTATTATTTACAATAGCTAAGAAGTAGAAGCAACCCAAATGTCCATTGACAAAGGAATGAATAAACAAAATGTAGTATACACATACAATGAAATATTATTCAGTATATAAAAGGAAGGAAGGCATACGTGGTGGCATGCACCTGTAGTTCCAGCCACTCTGGAGGCTGAGGTGGGAGGATCACTTGAGCCTCCAAGTTTGAAGCTACAGTGAGCTATGATATACCACTGCACTCCAGCTTGGGTAAGAATGAGATTCCACCTCTAAAACAAACAAACAAAAACAACAACAACAACAACAAAAAGGAAGGACATGCTGTGACATATGACAACATGAATGAACCTTGAAGTTATCATGCTAAGTCAAATAAGCCAGTTTTTTTTAATCCTGTATGATATTACTTAAATAAGATACTTAAAATAGTAAAATTCACTGAAACAAAAAGTATACTGGTGGTTACCAGGGGACAGAGAAAGGGAAAATGGGGAGTTGTGAATGGATATAGTCTCAGTTTGCAAGATGAAAAAGTCCTGGAGATCTGTTGCATAACAATGTGAATATACTTAACACTACTGAAGTGCACACGTAAAAAGGGTTAAGATGGCAAATCTCATGTTACTTTTTTTTTTTTTCTTTTTGAGGTGGAGTCTCGCCTCAGGCTGGATGGAGTGCAGTGGCGCGATCTCGGCTCACTGCAACCTCTGCTTCTCGGGTTCAAGCAATTCTCCTGCCTCGGCCTCCTGAGTAGCTGGGATAACAGGCGTGCGCCACCATGCCCAGCTAATTTTTGTATTTTTAGTAGAGATAGGGTTTCACCATGTTGGTCAGGCTGGTCTCGATATCGTGACCTTGTGATCCGCCCGCCTCGGCCTCCCAAAGTGTTGGGATTACAGGCGTGAGCCACCGTGCCTGGCCATCTTTTTTTTTTTTTTTTTTTACCACAATTAAAAAATGTTTCAAAGAATGTTTATAGCACTTTTATTCATAATAGTCAAACCTAAAAATAACCCAAATGTCTGTCCACAGGAGAAAACTAGAAAGGACAAGAACTAAGTTTCACAAAGGGTAGAACAGTGGTTGTCAGGAGCTGGGGAGTGAGGGAAACGAGGAGAGGCTGGTCAGACATACAAACTTCTAGTTATAAGATGAATAATGTCTGGGAATTGAATGTACAGCATAGTGACTATAATTAATAATACTGTCTTATTTAATGGAAATTTGCTAAGAGAATAGCTTTTATGTGTTTTCACCACATACATACAAATTGGTAACTGTGAGGTGATGATGTGTTAATTAATTTGATTGCGGTAATCATTTTGCATGTATACATATATCAATCATCATGATGTATACCTTGAATATATACAGTTTTTATCAATGAATTATACATCAATAAAGCTTGGGTGGGGGAAGTTATAATGAACAAAGCTTCAGCAAGAGATGCTTTCCTTGTCCATACGCGGCATCCTATTCTGGGAAAGGCTGACTATGCTAGCTGATGTAGCAGCACTGGATATGATTTGCAATGTGGGACTACAAGCAGCCCTCATCTAAGAAGAGAAAAGCCTTCTCCACACTCCTCAAAAGAAAGCATCCCTCTTGTCAAGTAATTTACCACTTGTCTCTAGCAGAAGAACAAATCCCATCTTATCTTCTACTGCCTGTTAATATCGCACTGCCTGCAGAATCTCCCAAAGTCTGTCTGGCCTAAGTGCTAAGAAAGTATATATCTCAATGGCTAACAATAATAAGTAAAAAACAACACAATTCAATTAAGAAAGCACTATGGTTTGAAGAAATCAGGCTGACAGAGACTAAACTAGAATAGATGGTTTCTGTGCAAACTAAAATAATGAAAGACTGCCACATTATTCATAATCCTAAGCGCCCATCAATGACAGAATGGATAAAGAAAACATGGTATATATACACCATGGAATTCTATGCAGCCATAAAAAGGAACGAGGTATCTTTTGGAGGACACGGATGAAGCTGGAGGCCATTATCCTTAACAATCTAATGCAGGAATGGAAAACCAAATACTGCATGTTCTCACAAGTGGAAGCTAAATGATGAGAACTCAAGTTCACAAAGAATGGAACAGCAGACACTAGGGCCTACTTGAGAGTGGAGGGTGGGAGGAGGCAGAGGAGCAGAAAAAAAATAATTGTTGGGTACTGGGCTTAGTACCTGGGTGATGAAATAATCTGTTTGACAAACCCCTGTGACACAGGTTTACCTACATAACAAACTGGCACATGTACCCCAAACCTAAAATAAAAGCTAAAAAAAAAAAATAAAATGATGAAAGAAACAGTTTCTGTCTGGAATGAGAACACTGAAGGAGATGATAATTAGATCACAGAAAAAAAGTCTGCAATAAAAAAGCATAAATTTATAAAGAATATTATTATCATCATTGAAACATTTAATAACACCAAATAAGATAGGTGCTATTGTTAATCTCATTTTACAGATGAGGAAGCTACAACATACAGAGCTTAAGAAACTCACACAGTTGCTAAGTAATGGAGGTAGAAATAAAAACAAATAAAAGGAACAAAACTAAACAGATCATTTACCATGATAAAACTGAATGGGTTGAATTTGTCCACCAAAAAACAGAAACTTTATAGAAATGAGTTAATGAACAAAATCTAGCCATATGTTAACTAATCAGTAGCATGGCTGGGATTCAAATCCTGGGGACCTGGTTCAGAGTGTTTTCTTAATTAAAATTTTTTTATCGTTAAAAAATATTTTGTAGGTACATAGCAGGTATATATATTTATGGGGTACATGAGATATTTTGATAGAGGCATATAGTACATAATAACATCAGGGTAAATGGGATATAAATCATCTCAAGCATTTCTCCTTTCCTTGTGTTGCAAATAATCCAATTATACTCTTTTAGTTATTTTGAAATGTACAATAAATTATTGCTGACTGTAGTCACCTTGTTGTACTAGACTTTATTCATTCTGTCTAACTAGGTATTAAGCCCAGCATGCATTAGCTAGTTTTCCTGATGTTCTCCCTCCCCCAACCCTGACAGGCCCCAGTGCGTGTTTTTCCCCTCCCTGTGTCCATGTGTTCTCATTGTTCAACTCCCACTTATAAATATTGAGAACATAAGCTGTTTGGTTTTCTCTTCCTGAGTTAGTTTGCTGAGGATAATGGCTTCCAACTGTACCCATGTTCCTGCAAAGGACATGATCTCGTTCCTTTTTATGGCTGCATAGTAGTCCATGGTGTATATGTACCACATTGTCTCTTTCCAGTCTATCATTGATTGGCATTTGTTGATTCCATGTCTTTGCTATTGGAAATAGTGCTGCAATGAATATATGTGTGCGTTTATCTTTATAATAGAATGACACAAGGACTCTGCTTGACAATGACGTTTAAAGACAAAAGGAAAGAGAACCAAAATTTAACAACAAATTTTGGTTGTTGTTATTGATATTGTTATCAATATAAATATTGATAATGTTATCAATATAAATATTGATAATGTTATCAATATAAATATTGATAATGTTATCAATATAAATATTGATAATGTTATCAATACATATCTCAGGGGTTTAATTTCATCAGCAATGGAATCAACCATAAGAGAACATTCTAAACAACTCTTTGGCAAAGTAATTGAACAATTTTGAAGAAATCTATAATTTCTTATTTGAACACACAACAGTGTTAATAAATCTTGTCACTATAAGTAAGGAAAGTGAGAAAATTAAATCCAACATAGTTTTTAAAATATAGTTAAAAACTAAAATAAAAATATATGTCATATATGGGTATAATAACATCACGTAAGAAGAAGAAAGCAAGGAGATGACAAACATGGAATTAAGAATGCTGGTTGCTTCAGGTAAGGGGAGGCAAGTGAACAAAATGGGTGACGGGAGTGAAATTATGTGGTTGCATTTGGGTTGTTATCCAGGTCCTATATATTGTATTGGGTCATATATTCATCAATATGTGTTATATTATTAATAAGTTCTTAGTAAATAGTAATATACCAAACTGACTGCTATAAAAGCAATATGCTGGCTCTCATCACTATCATATAAAATTGTTTTAGTAATACTAGCTAAAGCAATAAGAAAATAAAATGAAATAAACAGTATGAATATTAGGAAGAAAATTTTTTCATTGTTCTGATTTTATTTTGTAGATGAAAGGCTTGCATAACTGAAAAACCCAGGAGACTAAATAGGAAACCAATTAAGACAATAATCCTCAATAGAGAAGTAGTTAAATAATGTAATGTTAGGCAGTTGTTAAATGAATGAATTAGGTCTATAAATTTTGATATGGAAGGATGTCCAGAATGCATTTTAAGTAAAAATATAAATGGTGTTTGTAGTTTAATCCCAGTTTTGTAAAAACAAACTCTTTTCCAAATACACAAGTACTCATAAAATTTATATAATGAGCCTAAAAGGTATACACCCCAAACATTTAACAGTAAGTGAGACAGAAGACAGAGACAGTAAAACTATTACATGCTTTCTTTAGCATCTCGGTGCCCTTTAAATTATTACGATGAGCTTATTTTATTACTGTAATTTTAAATTTAAATTATTATTTTTAAAAACAGCATATATTACTATTTTCTTGGCTAAATATCTAATCTCATTACTTTTTTTTTTGTATTTATACCTAAGTGGTGTTACAAATGTTGATACAATTCCTTACCTTTCCAAATACCCTACATAAATGGCCACTATTCAAAGCACATTGGCCAGTTTAATTACATCATTTCTATGTAATACATCCCTTTCTATTTAGGTCCCATTGTGTCAAATGTTAAAATACTGTGTTGTCTTTTATTAATAACAAGCGTATTATGACCCAAAACTAATTTAGACCAAACCAAAATACAAAATCACGCACACCATGCAACAATGATAATCTGCCCACTAGAGCATAAAACACTTGAAAATTACAAACATGGAATATCTCTTATAACAGCATGGTGTATTCTAGAATGCAAGGAGGATGTTAAAATAATAATAAGAATATAAACTACCAGAAAATTACCGTTAAATAATAATATAATTAGAATCCCATAATTCTACTTGGACGTCCTACTGGCACCTCATATTTAAACATACAGAGCTGAATTCATCATTTTCTTCTCCCATACACAGTTTCTCTTTCTATTAATGTGAGAAATAGTCTCCCGATACCTATAACTGATATTCAAAACTGAACATTACCATTGGGCTCCTCCTATCCCTCCTTCACCCTTTGTATCTAGTCACCAAGTTTGGCCATTTCTCCTTCAAAATGCTCCTTGTATTGCTTCTCCTGCAGGGTCCTTGCCTCCAAACTCATTCAGGTTCTTCTCACCTCAGAACATTATTAGAATAATGAATACAAAATTAGACACAGAGTCTCCCAAATGTTCCTGCCGTCTTCAATCTCTTGTCCCTCCCATTCATCCTTCATTTATGTCCAAAAAGATTCATTTTTAGAAACATTCCTTTTATCTCATCCCTATTTAGGATGAGATATAATGGGTCCTCACTGCCCATAAGATAAAGTATAAGCCTCTCCCTACTAGCCCACCCCTAAACACAGTCACCACCACCAAGCTATAAATTCCCTAAAGACTGAGAACACTGTTAGGCAATGTGTTCTGCCTTTTATAAGTGCTCAGTAAATGTTCGTGGAAAGAAAGAAAAAGGATTAGGTTGAAGAAAGGCAGGATAATGGAGGAGGGAGATAGAAAGAAGAAAGGTAGTGAGAGAGTGAAATGAAAGAAAAGAATATATTGAAGAGCAAGACAAAAGAGTTTATCAGGCCAGATCTTCAGGGTAGGAACAATAATTGTGATGTACAATAGGAACAATTCAAAGA
Source organism: Gorilla gorilla gorilla (assembly GCF_029281585.2). Classification (NCBI taxonomy): domain Eukaryota; kingdom Metazoa; phylum Chordata; class Mammalia; order Primates; family Hominidae; genus Gorilla; species Gorilla gorilla. The sequence continues at coordinate 57,762,572 of NC_073234.2, read as the reverse complement.
CAGCTATGTGCTCTTTGATTTGCCTAATATTAAGTACAATATTAATTCTGATGTCTGTACACAGGCTAGAATTGATATAATGCTCTATATTTGACCAGATAAGGAAACGCATTTTACACTTCTTCACTAACATGCAACAATCCATTTTTTAAATGAGGACATAAAAGTGAAATAATACTTGTTCTAGACTTAACATCTCAAACAACTTGCTGAATGTGCAACAGATCAAATACCGGGGTGACCCTTGAGATAAAGTGTGACCATATCAGATGTATTGTGAAATCTCACATTTTCTTACGATTTAAATTGTTTTCTGGATCTATTATATGCCCTATGTTGCCACACTATTGAGTTTTCTTATTAATACTACTATCAACAACAATAAAGATATAATACTGAGTGCTTATTACATATCAGGTACTAGTACACTTCACGTATGTTTTCTCATTTAGCATTAACAAAAACCCTATGAGGTAAGTACTATTATTATCCTCATTTTATGTATGAGGATAATTTTTATATGATGATAATAATAATCATAATTTTATATATGAAGATAATATTTTATTATATATAAGGAAAGTGAGGAACAAGAAGGTTAAACTGCCTATTTTAATATAACTAATAAAATAAAATACCCTCATTTTATATATGAGGATAATAATTTTGTATTTATATATGAGGATATTATTATTATTATATCTAAGAAAAGTGAGGAACAGGAAGGTTAAACTGCCTATTGTAATATAGCTAATAAAATATAAACCTGAAATATATTTATTTTAAAAATTAGTAGTATTTCATAACATAAAAGTGTATGAAAATGTACAGTCCTCTGTGATTTCTCAATATTATTAGAAATTTCAACCAGTACTTTAGAATTATGCCTTGCAGCTTATCAAATATTTTATAGTACTTTTTTCAAAGAGTTTCACGAGTTAATAATTGGGGCCCCAACTACTAATAATAAATTTGCAGAAGATTATGAACTTGCCAGTGGCTAGCTGAAACTTGAAACAAATCATTACACCATCAGTCTTCCTTGCATCCCCTGAATCACTCACTATTATTGTGTACATTTTAAAACATAGAGACATGTGACACAGATGAGGTGAAATTTCAACAGCCACCAACTGAATAAATGGCATAGCAAATATATGAATTCAGATTTCTCAGTATCAATTATTACAGCTGAACTCCACATCACATGACTCTTCTAAAGGTTGAATGTGGTAATATATGAAGACTGTTGAGAATGTAGTAACCAGGGTCATGTTGGTAAATGTTGATTCCTAGAAGACTAAAAGACTAGCTACTCATGTTCACAAAAATATGCATTACAGAGGTCCTCCTTGCATTGTAGAAGCATAGAACTGAGCCAAGATTTGGATATAAAGGCTTTTGGCTCTACTTAGAATAAAAACCTGAGACAGATCTGATACTGTCCTTTCATCTAGTGGCCTTGAAGGAAAAAAGAAGGCACTAGAAACCCCCAAATTACCCCCATTAATCCTACAGATATCAAAAAATTCTACCTCCTCCCACTATGTGTACTAACAAGACAATGGAGCACACTGGTCAAGCGTCACAGAGTAAATATTTTTTATTCTTCCACATTCTCAAGAAACCAACCCATAGGACTTGTTCTAAAGAAGTATAAGACACACTTCCCTTAAAAGCTGCATCGAAGATTCCTGCATACATCGGGAACTGAAAACAGGCACATGTTCATTCACAAACTCAAAGCCTTTTAAGATTTTTTTAATGGAAAGGAACATGCATACCTGCTGTCTCTTTACAGCTTTTGGCATCTTAACGTCTACACTTGAAGAGCATTAAAACAAAGGGATCTAGAACTAGAAATACCATTTTGACCCAGCCATTCTATTACTGGGTATATACCCAAAGGATTATAAAACATGCTGCTATAAAGACACATGTACAAGTATGTTTATTGCGGCACTATTCACAGTAGCAAAGACTTGGAACCAACCTAAATGTCCAACAATGATAGACTGGATTAAGAAAATATGGCACATATACACCATGGAATACTATGCAGCCATAAAAAATGATGAGTTCATGTCCTTTGTAGGAACATGAATGAAGCTGGAAACCATCATTCTCAGCAAACTATTGCAAGGACAAAAAACCAAACACCGCATGTTCTCACTCATAGGTGGGAATTGAACAATGAGAACACATGGACACAGGAAGGGGAACATCACACACCCAGGCCTGTTGCGGGTGGGGGGAGGGGGGAGGGATAGCATTAGGAGATATACCTAATGTTAAATGACGAGTTAATGGGTGCAGCACACCAACATGGCACATGTATACATATGTAACAAACCTGCACATTGTGCACATGTACCCTAAAACTTAAAGTGTAACTAAAAAAAAAAAGAGAGAATAAACTCTAAAAAAAAGTGAGGGATCATTTGTGTAGCCCTCTGCATTTTCTTTCACTATATTGACCAGGCTGGTCTTGAAATCCTGGGCTCAAGCAATCTTCCCACCTCTGCCTCCCAAAGCTCTGGGATTAAAGGCATGAGCCCCCATGCCTGGCCTCACCTTTTGCATTTTAAAAAATGCTTTTCCGGCCAGGCAGGGTGGCTCACGCCTCTAATCCCAGCACTTTGGGAGGCCGAGGCAGGCAGATCATGAGGTCAGAAGATCGAGACCATCCTGGCCAACATGGGAAACCCCATCTATACTAAAATTTCAAAAATCAGCTGGGTGTGGTGGCACGTGCCTGTAATCCCAGTTACTCGGGAGGCTGAGGCAGGAGAACAGCTTGAACCAGGGAGGCAGAGGTTGCAGTGAGCCAAGATCTCGCTACTGCACTCTAGGCCGTTGACAGAGTGAGACTCTATCTCAAAAAAAAAAAAAAAAAAAAAAAAAAAAAAAGCGTTCCACATCTTCAAATGCAATTTGCCAGAAATTCTAAGTGAAGAAGTCGGACTAAGATGAACCAATGGATCCTAATGTCAGATTTAGATGGATTATTATATGTATAGCATTGTGATATTCCAAACTCTTCCTCTATTATTTCTTGAAAAGATGTGCTTTTGAAAATCTTATATCAGTGAATTAAATATATACTCTAGCATTTGAACATGTAAATGAAATGTATCATTTTGTTCTTTAAAGAAAAACCATGTGTTCAGAATTCATGCTGAATATCGGTATCTACTGAGTGACTCTTGCAAATGTGTGAGGCTGCTGAAATTAGAATATGGCATAACGCTATTAAAATTGACAGTAATACATGATTCTACTACATTAATCTTATCTTCCTATTTTCAGATGAGCCTTCATGGCACTCCATTTCCAAGCCATGTCCACTGACTATGATTTAACAGCAGACAACAAATAACTCCCTTTTGTTTTTCAAATTTTTATACAGGTTGTTTCTGAGCTAGATCAACCACAATCTCTAACTATCTGCTCCATGTGCATAAAATCATTCTAGAAATACCATTGAGATAACTTTAAGTACTAAGAATTCTAAAATACTTTCCAAAATACAAAGGTAATTCAAAGTAACCATTTATAATTTTTAACTTCTCTATTTACTCCATCAATTCAAGTATTGATATAATACTATTTTCAACACCATTTTCAAATAATTTGATGAAATATTAGTATGAGCTTTTCCTTTTGTTATTAACTCTGTAATTTATGATGAATATTTGTTTAAAAAGTCATAATTCAGATATCTAAGATGTAAGCTAAGTTTACACTTTAACTCTTTCTTAATTCTAATGCTACTATTGCCAATTTTTTTATTAATCTACATTTACTCCTCCTGGCTCTGTAATTTCTGAAAGAGCTTTTGACTGAAAACAACAGAATTCTCATATGAAATGTTCATCTAACCTTTTATATTTCCTTAAAAGATTTTGTAAAATAAGAAATATTAAAGATATTTTCCAAAGTAAATCTAGTGTTAAAAAACTTAGAGATGTAATTAAAAGATTGTCACTAAATGAATATTAAATGTTAGAAACAAAAATTCTATGTGATATATTAATAGTACTTAATATGTTGATTATGGAATCAGTTTTATTCACATGGCTTTTGTCAGCTGTTACTAAGTTCACTATTTTTAGATGTTGACAAAAGTAGGAAAAAATCAAACTTTAAAATTGTTTATAGATAGAACACTTATTTTCAAACAGGTATTTTATTTTATGCTACATCCCAGAATTTAATAATTCACCATTTTTCAAATGAATGTTTTGTCGATCTTATTTAACACCAGGAAAAATCTAGTATCTGGATACAACTGAATACGTGCAAAAGAAATTGCAGACTGACAGGTCAGAGTGGGGAGGGAGGATCTCCCCCACCCCACCGCCCCACTGCCTTCAGTTTTCTGGCTCTCTTTCAATGGAGAAAACATTACTCCTGAGGTCCAGTAGTCTGAGATGCTCGCCACATGAAACAGTATATTTGTTTCCTGTCCTGGTGATGGCTCCAACTCACTCCAACATATGATCTTTACAAAGTACTGAACACATGCTAGGGCCAGCCAAAACCATGAACCATCCTCCTTTTGCAGTTTTCCCTTGCATTTGTACTCTGTGAATGCAGCCCAGTCAGACGTGTCAATGTCTTTAAAAATAGGGCTGCTTCTGAATGGTGCAATTCTGAATCAGATTCTAATTGCAAATAATTAGAATTACTGCTTCCTTTTCATAAGCAAAGCATCATGTGGCTAAGCAGCTCTCTACTAGAGCCAAAGATTCAAATTGACTTCACTAAGCATTTACAATTAAGTGGTTGGTAGACCAAAGGAAAACTATAAAAGGATCTACATGGCTGATTAGTGATCTACTATTTTAGATAGAAAAAGTTGTATATCTTGCTCTCTACAAATCTATTTATTTTCACTTATCTTCTTTACCTGGTGAGTAAATCTAAATGAGCATCAACTGTATAAAACAAAAATGATGTCCTTACAGAGCTTATATCGTATGGTCCATTATTTTAATCATTCCCTTCAATAGGCCCTCATCGTCCTTGCTCTTCTTCTATCCAACACAAGAAAATTACAAACCATGCACATTGTGCACATGTACCCTAAAATTTAAAGTATAATTAAAAAAAAGAAAATTACAAACTAAATTGACTCTTGAACATAGATGCAAAAATTCTAAAGATAACATTATCAAACCAAGACTGGCAAAAATATAAGGTAGACATGACATTTGAGAATCAATCACATTCATCACATTAACTTAAGAAAAGGAAATATGTATATTTATATATCTATATAATCATCTTGGTACATGCAGGGAAAAAACTTGATAAAATTCAACATCCGTTCATAATAAAGATTCTTAGTAAACTAGAAATTTAGGAGAATTTCCTTAATCAGATAAAGGGTACCTAAGAAAAACCAACAACAAACATCATATGTATTAGAAAAGGTTGAAAGCTTTCATTCTAAAACTTGAAATGAGGCAAGGATTTTTGTTATTGCTATTTCTAAGGACAGTTCTAGAAAATCCAGCCAACGTAACAAAACAAGAAAAATAAATAAAATATTGAAAGATTGGAAAGGAAGAAATAAACTGTCTACATGATTACCAAGGTACAGAATCCAAAAGAATCAACAAATAAACCACTAGAGGACATAAATTTAGCAAGGTTGCTGAATATAGGGCCAATATTTTAAAATGCTTGCATTTTTATATAGAATAAACATAGCAATTAGAAAATAAAATTTTTAAATGATATCATTTACAATACTGTCAAAAGAAAACCCACCAAATGCCCAAGAAGAAAACTAACAAAAGATGTGAAGAAGTCCCCAAAGAAATCTATTAAATATTATTTGGTAAATTAAAGAATAAATTGACGATATAACGTATTCATGGGTTAGAAAACACAATATTATAAAGATGTGATTTCACCACCACACTGATCTGTTGACTCAATGAAGTACAATAGATATCTCTTTTTTTCTTTTGGGAAACAAGATGATTCTAAACTCTGTATGTAAAATTTAAAGGGTCAAGAATGGCTAAGAAAATCTTGAAGAAGAATGAAGTCAGAGGCTTCCTCCAACATATCAAGACTTATAACAGAGCTATAATGTCTCTAAAACAGTATGGCATTGGCACAGACAGACCAATGGAAGAGAAATCAATGTCCAAAACAGATCTACAATATAGATACTTTTTGAATAAATGTTATACATGCTACGTTTTTAAAATTCCTTCGAAATATCTCAATTATCTTTTACAAGATAAGGTTTTACTAACATTGCTATTGATAATTTTATTTTCCACAGTTTTTGGGTTTTCATAAAGGAATAAGTCAAAGTTTGAAATTATTGATAAATCGAGTTCTTATTTTCAAAAAAGGCATTTAATTTCATTTTACTTAATGCTATATCCCAAAGTTCAACATATCACCTTTTTTTTAATGAAGGTTTTTACCACAATAGGATTAGTCTCCAACAAGGAAGAACTAAAGACAATTCATCTAACTCTTAACTCTCCTTTATGATACCTAAGTTTTATAAGTTTTACTTATGCAAATATTCTCAAACACATTCCAATTAGCTTGTTAAGTTCACCAATCACCTACTTTGCAAAATCCAGTAATCAATTCTAAATCTTCATGTGCTTTGAATTCTTGATACCATTTAGCCAACTAATCAGTCCTACCTTCTTGTAAATCTTTCCTCAAGCGGTTTTTGGGCAAACATTCCTCAGTCTTCTTAGAACGTCCTTGACCTCTACCTTTAAATCTTCCTAGTTGATTTCTCCTCATCTCCCCAACTGCCAACTATTGGCATGCCCCATAGTTCAGTCTTTGGATTTTTATTTTTTCTGTCTATCTAGTCTATTCCCCAGACAATCTCATTCAGCCTTATGTCTTTAAAAATCATTGGTATTCTGATTCCTAAATTCTTATCTCAAGCCTAAACCCCTCTACTGATGTTCCAGTTCACTTACTCTATTGCCTGCTTCTCTCCCTTTGGATTTCTAACAGGCACCTCAAACTCAAAATGCCTAAAACCTAGTTGTTAATATTCCGTCCTGAACTTGTATTTCCCACAGACTTCCCCATCTTAGTAAACGAGAACTCCATCCTTCCACTGGCTCAGGAAAAAAATAAATAAATAAATAATCTGACAACTCTCTTACTCTCAGCCCTCACCTACAACTTACCTGTCAGCTTGACCATCAAAATAAATGCAATACCTGGACACCTCTCGCTTTCTTCATAGTTACCACCCTGATTCAGCACCTCACCACTTCTTAACACAATTATTGCAGTATACTGCAGTACCTCCTAATTGATTTTCTTGCTTTTGCTTGTTCCCCTAGTTTTTTTCCCACATAATCTGAGTGATCTCTTTAAAATGTGGACTGATTATATCATTACTATGCTCCATATCTGACAGTAGCTTCCAATGTTAGAGTTTAGCCAGATTCAGTACTGTGACTTAAAATGTCCTAAATGTAGAGGTGGATTCACCATGAACCTAAAAAAAGCTTAAACTTTTGGTCTCTAAAAATTATGTATTCATAATTTTCTATTAAAGAGCACTTCAACTGTTTAATCTTCAGGATTCCACAACCTGGAGCCACCCATAACTACATGATCTGGCCTCCCACTACCATTATTTCTACTAATTTCTTGCTGATTTCCTACAACCCCCTTTCCTCCCTCACTGCACTTGTACAGGATAGTCCTGCAACAGTGAGGAAGGTATTCAGTAAATATTTTATGAATAAATGAACAAATAAAAAAAAACCCATGCTGGGGCAAGGTTGACACCTCATCTTGCAGAGTTCTTATGTGGAACAAGAACAGGAGTCTCCTCTTAGCAGTCAACTTTTTTCTTCACTTATTCAATGTCCAACTCCACTCTCATATTCTAACGTGGAGCACGAAAAACTTGTATGCATCTTACCACTGCACTCTTCTGGCTTTCCTTCTCACTTCTTCTCCCGGCACACCTACTCCATGGTAAGAAACTTTCCATTTATTCACTCTATGCTATATTTTCTCTTTTCAGCTGAATGCTACGCATTGATTCCTCCAGAGTTAGTACTCAGTATACAAAAGAGAGAGATAACGAATTCAGAAATTTATCTTATTTGCTGTTGTACAATCAGATTTTGAAAATTACAACCTTAATATCACCTTGGTCTTTCTACCTGAAGCCTCTCCACCTCCCAAATAAAAAATCTGAAGAGTGGTCATCAAATAATCCCAATTTGCTGGAATATACACAAAATTATTAAATGCCATGGCAAAAAAGAAATGATTTAACAAAAAACTGGGCAGTTTTGCACTATTTCTAGTTCTTGTTCTTTTACCACAGCCTGTATTATATTTGCTAATACCTCAGTTAAAATTTTTTTAAATGTAAAAAAATAAATTAGGCACCAAAAAAGGCTTCTTTTGGAGGGTATAGGTGAAGAGAGAGGTAAAAGGGAGAGAATGGCTTCAGGCTTAACTGTATTGAATCTCAGATATCACTGGTACATCCAAGAAAACATGCACATCAGGCAGTTTATAGACCCGAGTTTTAATCTAAAAACAAGCGCTTAAGTTAAAGATTTAACATCATGTATCATTTAAATTTGTAGTTAAAATTAAGAAAGTAGAAAAAAATACATAATCTAAATTAAAACATAGTCTAAAATGGTGGTCCAGGAAGAGCGCTTTAAAAAATGCTTAACTTAGGAGATGGGAAACCAGTAACAACCAAGAAGGGAAGTGGGAGGAAAGAAAGAAAGAAAAGAAGCAAAGTTAAAAGCAAAGTGTGCCAGTTAAGCCAAAGACATAAGAAAATTCAGTTAGGATAAGCTGATGGATAGTGTGACATGTTCCTCAAAACTGTAACAGTAAGACCAAGAAAGATTAATGCTTTTAGCAAGTAGAAGGTCATAAGTGATCTTTGAAAGAGTAGTTCCAGTAAAAAAGTTGGAAAGGAGAATATCTCTATAGTCATCTCTACATAGATTTAGAAGCTTAAGCTGACTCTTTAAAACACCATTAACAAGTTATAGTACGTAATAATGGGCATGGTCATGGCCATATTTATAATCCTCTGTCCCTACATTAATTAATGGCACCTTCTTCTCTGCTCACACATTTATAAAATGTTATAAATAGTAGGGGCTTCAGAAATCAAGTAAAAGATTGCAAATGAAATTCAGCTCTCATGTTTCTTTTTGTTTTTTCCACTTTAAAAAAAGAATCTAGATTTTCATCTTCTTTGTAAAGTACAAAAGATCTGGTAATACTGATCTCACATTCCCAAAGCATCTTTTGCAAGAAGCATGTATATTCCAGTGCCCAGTGGACAGCTCAGTTCCTTCATGATACCTCACCTTACTCCTTTCTGGTAAATGCCTGATCCCTTTAGCTGTAAGGTTAAAAAGTTAATAAGTTAAAAACTCGTAAGCTTGCCAATTAGTTGAATAGGAAACTGATTAAATTCATTAGCTATTCATTATCTACTTTTGGTAAGACCTAGAGAACTTTAGGTCTCAAAGCCAGTTAGCAGCGTAGCCAGAACTCTCTTACTGAGCAAACTCTGGCCTCTGCTGAAACTAAAAACCCTGGACTTCCTCCAGACCAATGCTGATTAAATCATTACATTTAAAGGAATGGGAAATAATCTGTACATAATTTTATTTAAAAGGCAGTTCTCATGTATTCACAAAAATATTTTCCAAATAGATTACTCACAAAAAAAATATAAACGTCTCTTCAAAGTTGAGAAAAATGTTTTCAGGAAATTATCTTCAATTTACTTCTTTATGTGCACTTTTCCTTGTTTGACACTTAAATCCTTTGTTGATAAGATGGCTTTTTTCTTTAATTCAGTCTCCCCACCTTCGGCCTCTTATCATTCAAAGCCAAAATTACATATTTTTTTAGAAGCTGCCACAGCAACTAATACAACTATTTTTTTAAAGCAAATTATATAATATCTGTTTTAAAACATTTTTGATAATATCTCTGCTTTAAATTTTTTTTTGTTTCCCCAATGCCTATGGGGTAAGCAACAAAATCCTTAAAGTTCTTTCATAACTGGTCTCTGTGAGCCTTGCCTGCCTCCCCAGACTACACACACACCTGCACCTTACTCTCCTAATATAGTAAATGGGTTACTCTTTTCCACACACATCAGGACTTAGAAGATACAAATGTCACATTCTCTCTTGGCTGGAGAGCCCTGTTCTAACCAATCTTTATACATTCTGTAACATTAGGTACTCAAAGACTATAAGAATAAATAAATTTAGAAAACTTCTAGGAAAAACAGAAATTTAAAGCTGGCTGACATCATCTTAATACTCAGCTGTATTAGTTCGTTCTCACGCTGCTATGAAGAAATACCTGAGGCTGGGTAATTTATAAAGGAAAGAGGTTTAATTGACTCAGTGCATCATGGCTGGGGAGGCATCAGGAAATTTACAATCATGGCAGAAGGTGAAGTGGGGAAGCAAGGCACGTTAATCACAAGGCGGCAGGAAGGAGAAGTGCAAACAGGAAATGCCAGACACTTAGAAAACCATCAGTTCTCATGAGACCCACTTATTATCATGAGAACAGCATAAGGGAAGCCACTTCCATGATCCAATTACCCCCACCTGGTCCCACCCTTGACACATAGGGATTATGGGGATTACAGTCCAAGGTGAGATTTGAGTGGGGACACAGAGCCAAAGCATATCACCATCTAAAGACATTTCATTTTCACTTCCATCCAGTCATCTGTTTTATCGCTCTACAAATCCTTTGCATCCTAACCCATGACACTGAGATGAGAGGGACAGAGTGGGTGACAGAGGAAGTGGAGCAAAACTAATGAGGTCTCCTGAGGAACACAGACTGGTTGTGATCTGCCCTTAGAGACAAGCCATAGCAGAACTACACTTCACAGAATTCAGAGGCTTTGTTTCATTCCTGTGAATCTTTTTAGGGTCCTTCCTCACTTGGGTTTCTTTATTTTGTATAGTTTTGTTTGATGGTGGTGTTTGTGGGGGTTTTTTTTGGTGTTTGTTCATCTCATGGGTTTTTAATTTGCTTGCTTTACCATTTCCACAGGATTTTATTTAGAATATATCTGATATCCATTTGAAAGCCTGACATCCACAGTGGCTAGGTTTACCAAACGTAAGTTGGATGACCTTGAGGCACACAGTGAACTTTGACCTTGGAAACAATTTAATTCAAGGCTGAAACCACCATGAATTGTAATATTTTAGGGTCATAATGAATTAAAACTATCAACAGAAATACTGTATCAGAAAAAGATATCACTTTTCCTTTTCCATTTAATCACTTCGTCTCATGTGCTAAATCTGTAGGCCCACCTATTTAAAGGATTCTCTGGGGAACCTCCTGAAGGTTCATCCATTAGAATATATAAGACCTTTGGTCCCCAAAATGTGCAAGGGGGAGAGACTGCCTCCAGGAAATACACCCCCACCAGGAAACCTGGGAATCCAGGTCACAGGGCAAGGCCTTAACCATATCCAGAGCTGGAACTGATTTAAGGAAAGGAATATAAAAGTAGGAGAGGCAGTGGAAAGAGTCTTGCATGCATTCCCAGTCTCCATGCAGAACGGCGGAAGCCATTCCTTATTTTGTCTCACAGGGGACCTCATGGAAGTTCTGCCAATTAACTCAGGCAGTGGTCATAACTTGAAAAAAGCTCCCAAATGAATTTTGTGATATAACCTCAAGTGGGGAAGAACTCCCTTGGCCAGAACCAGGTGGGGGTGGGGGGCAGGTGGAAAGAGTGCAGGAGTTGGGTACCCCAGCTGTGCAGGCAACCTGGGAGGGATGTGGCTTGAAAGCTGCTGTTGGGTTCTGAGCTTAGATGGCCTAAAATTTAGCTTGCTGCTGCTAGCAGAAAAATTGTGACTTTGAGATCTACCTTGCCAAGTGCACAGGAGCTGGGTGGGGCTTACTGATGCCTGTTACTCCCTACTCCCTGGGTGAATACTTCTGTGCAGTAGAGGAAGCTATGCTCTCCTCTAGAACATGAGACCATCTCCCCAGTGACCAGAGACCTACCCCTTGAACCCCAGAGGGGTTGTTCCTTGCCCCACACTCAGAGAGTCAGAGCAAGGACTTGCCTGACCCAGCCCCCACCTGGCTTTGCCCATGCCCCAGCATCCCCCTCCCCCCAACCACCCTGGTAGCTTAACACAAAAGACAGACACTTTGGGGGAGCTTCATGGCCCCATACATTGCCCGAGAAACCAGAGTACCTGCCCTGGGTAACATAAGGCAAGCACAAATCCCACCACTGCTACTGTAGCTGGTGCTCTCCTGCAAGCACCACCTCCTGGCTAGAGGCCAACTGACACAGTCCATTACAGCATCTCCAAGTAAACATTGTGCCCAGGAAGGAGTTAACTTGCACATGACTGCAGCAATCACAATATTCTGCATTACCTTGGCTAATCAGGAGGTCCTGAGCCTGTCCAAACAGTCCAGTAATTAATGGGATCAGTTCATTACTATCACAACTGGCTTTTGAGCAAGTCAACACATTGAGGCTATCGACAACCAAGGAATCTCACAATCTATGTCACTCCCTCGCCACTCCCATCAGAGCTGGCGCTGGTACCCACTGCAGGGAGACTTGAGGACAGGTCACATAATTGGATTCACTGCAGATGTTCCCCAGCACTAGCCTAGAGTGTGGCAGCCCCACTGGCAGCTAGACTCAAAGGTGCCACAGCATTCCCAGTAATCTGATTCTCAGGGATTCCTACTCCTAGGGGAAGAGGGAATGCACCACATCAAGGGAACACCCTATGGGACAAAAGAACCCAGATGGCAGGTCTTGAGTTCCAGACCTTTCTGCTGGTGGCAAGTTTATATCAGCAGAGGCACAGTTGCAGTATTGGGCTCATCAGGGAAAGTCTGCAGCTCTACCCCAACTCAGGTAGCCCTAGTGCTTGTGAAAGGTCTTGAAGACAGAGATTTTTTTCTCCCTCATCCACCACTGCAGACACAACTGAGGCTTTTCCCATAGGAGTGTGGCATGAGTACACCTACAACCAGCCTTTCTGGAACTCTTCGGGGTGACTGCATCCCCACAAGAATACTCCCCAGATGCAGGTTTGCAAGGGAGGTAGAGTCCAGATTCCTCTCTACTTGGAACATCGGTATCCCTGCAGATTAAAACAGCTGCCTGCCTAATCTGAACAACTGAAACACTGGGTCAGGATTGTGTCTGGGAAGTGGATAGCTTTCCTGCTGACCTGGCAGGGGAGCTGAAGTGGCTCTGGCCTTTCTGCCTGATAAAACTTCAGTGCATTTCACTGAGAGCTTCCCCAGCCACATCTGTCAAGGATGGGCCCTCTGCCCACCATTGGATATTGCATTTACTCACCTACTTTAGCCACAGCCAGTTTTTCCCTATGGGCCCTTCCCCTACTGGCCTGAATATTCAACCTAGTAAATAAAATTCTAGGAAAAAATAAAGTACACACCATGGGGGAATGAGATAAGCTTCAAGAGACCGCTGCCATTCCAACCCTATAGGACACAGTGAACTTGCTCAAACACTGAGCACATTGCTACAACCAGCATCTGAGAAAGCTATCACTCTCTATAATCAAGGAACTCATACAGTCTTCACCCCTGAAAGCAACGAGAGCCTAATTACACTACAGTAAACTGTAAACATTAAAGTCACACCCTTAAGATGGAAAAAAAGAAATTAAAAAACACAAATCAAAAATAAATTCAAGAATAATTAGAAGAAATATTCTACCCAAATGAGAAGGAACCAGAAAAATAATTCTGGTAATATGACAAAACAAGGCTCTATAAAACATGCAAAAGAACACACTAGCGGTCCAGCAATGGATCCAGATCAAGATGAAATCTTTGAAATGCCAGATAAAGAATTCAAAATGTTAACTATTTAGTTACTCAAGAAGAAAGGTGAAAGGTAAAAACTAACATAAAGAAATTTAAAAAACAATTCAGGGCATGAATGGAAAAAATTCTAAAGAGACAGATATCAAAGAAAAATCAATTCGAACTTCTAGAAATGAAAGATATACTTAGGGAAATACAAAACGCAGCGGAAACTTTCAACAACAGACTAGAACAATTACAACGAAGTATTTCAGAGCTCAAAGACAAGGCTTTCAAATTAATCTAATCAGACAAAAATGAAGCAAAAAATAATTAAGAGAAATGAACACAGCTTCTAAGATTATGTAAAACAATCCAAGTCTGGGATTAGGTAAAATAGTCAAACCTAAGAATAAATGGTGTTTATGAGTGAGAAGAGAAAGCAAAAACTTTTGAAATTTTGTTTGAGAAAATAATTGAGGAAAACTTCCCAGGCCTTACTAGAGATTTAGATGTCAAAATACAAGAAGCTCAAAGCACTCCTGGGAGACTTATTGCAAAAAGGTCATCATCAGTGCATATAGTCATCAGGCTGTCTAAAGTAAACATGAAAGAAAGAATTCTAAGAGCTATGAGACAAAAGCATCTGGGAACCTATAAAGGAAATCCTATCAGACTAACAGTAGACTTCTCAGCAGAAACCTTGCAAGCAAGAAGGGATTTTGGGTTTTAGCTTTAGCCTCCTTAAACAGGACAACTGTTAGTTAACAATTTTGTATCCAACAAAACTAAATTTCATAAATGAAGAGGAAATAAAATCATTTTCAGACAAACAAATGCTGAAGGAATTTGTTACTACCAGACCATCCCTATAAGAAATGCTGAAAGGAGTTCTAAATCTTGAAACAAAAGCTTAATATGCACCAAAATAGAATATCTTGAAAGCATAATACTCACAGGGCCTATGAAACAATTACACAACGAAAAAAGTATCTAGGTAACAATTAACATGATGAATGGAACAGTATCTCACATCTCAATATTATGACTGAAAGTAAATGGCCCAAATTCTCCACTTAAAAGATACAGATGGGCAGAATAGATTTTTAAAAATCACAAAACCAAATATCTACTGTCTTCAAGAGACTCACCTAACACAAGGATTCATATAAACTCAAGGTAAAGAGGTGGAAAAATACATTGAATGCAAATGGAAACCAAAAGTGAGCAGTAGTCAGTCTTATATCAGATAAAACAGACTTTAAAGCAGCAACAGTATAAAAAGAAAAAAGTCAAAGAAGGTAATTATATAATGATAAAAGGATCAATCTAACAAGAAGAAATTACAACTGTAAATTATATGCACCTAACACTGGAGCTCCCAGACTCATAAAACAATTACTACTAGACCTGAGAAATGAGATACACAGCAACATAATAATAATGGGGGAATTCAATACTCCACTGACAGCACTAGACAAATCATCAAGACAGCAAGGCAACATAGAAACACTAGGCTTAACGTACACTCTAGAACAAAGGAACGTAAGATATATGTACAGAATATTCTACCCCAAAACTGCAGAATACACATTCTTCTCATCAGCACATGGAACATTTTCTAAGACAGACCGTATGGTAGGCCACAAAACAAATCTCAATAAATTTTTAAAAATAGGAATCATATCGGCCAGGCGTGCAGTGGCTCACGCCTGTAATCCAGCACTATGGGAGGCCGAGGTGGGCGGATCACGAGGTCAGGAGATGGAGACCATCCTGGCTAACACAGTGAAACCCCGTCTGTACTAAAAATACAAAAAGAAATTAGCCGGGCGTGGTGGCGGGCACCTGTAATCCCAGCTACTCGGGAGGCTGAGGCAGGAGAATGGTGTGAACCCGGGAGGTGGAGCTTGCAGTGAGCCAAGATCGTGCCACTGCACTCCAGCCTGAGTGATAGAGCAAGACTCCGTCTCAAAAAAAAAAAAAAAATAGGAATCATATCAAATATCTTCTCAGACCACAGTGAAGTAAAACAAGAAATCAACTCCAAAAGGAACCCCTAAACTACACAAATACATGGAAATTAAACAATCTGCTCCTGAATGATTTTTAGGTTAACAATGAAATCAAGATGGAAATTCATAAACTATTTAAAATGAATGATAACAGTGACACAAGTTATCAAAATCTTTGGGACAGGGCAAAAGTAGTGCTAAGAGGAATGTTTATTGCACTAAATTTGTACATCAAAAAGTCTGAGAGATCACAAGTTAACAATCTAATATACACCTCAAGAAACTAGAGAAATAAGAACAAACTAAATCCAAAGCCAGCAGAAGAAAATAAATAACAAAGTTCAGAGCAAAACCGAATGAAATTGAAACCACAAAAACAATACAAAAAAAAATCAATGAAACAAAAACCTGGTTCTTTGAAAAGATAAACAAAATTAATAGACCATTAGTGAGATTATCCAAGAAAAGAAGAGAGAAGATTCAAATAAGCTCAATTAGAAATGAAACTAGGGACATTACAACTGATGCCACAGAAATACAAAGATCATTCAATATTACTATGAATACCTGTATGCACACAAACTAGAAAGCCCAGAGAAAACAGATAAATTCCTGGAACCATACAACCATCGTAGAGTAAATCAGGAAGAAATAGAAACCCTACACAGACCAATAACATGCAGTAAGACTGAATCAGTAATTTTAAAAATTGCAAACAACAACAAGCCCAGGGCCAGATAGATTCACAGTTGAATTCTACCAGACATTCACAGAAGAATTGGTACAAATCCTAATAAAACAATTTCAAAAAATTGAGAAACAGGGAATCCTCCATAAATATCCTATGAAGTCAGCATCACTCTGATACCAAAACCAGGAAACGACGTAACAAAAAAAGAAAACACAGACCAATATCCCTGATAAAAATGAAACAAAAATCCTCAACAAAGTACTAGCTAACCAAATCCAAAAAGACATCAAAAAGATAATACACCATAATCAAGTGTGTTTCATCCAAGGATCCAGGGATGGTTTAACATACACAAGTCAATAAAGGTAATATATCACATAAACAGAATTAGAAACAAAAACCATATGATCTCAAAAGATGTAGAAAAAGCACTTGAAAAAAATCCAGCATCTCTTTATGCTAAAATCCCTCAACAAACTAGGCATAGAAGGAACATACCTCAAAATAATAAAAGCCATATTTAACACACTTACAGCAAACATCACACTGAATGGGGAAAAGTTGAAAGCATTCCCCCTGAGAACTGGAACAAGGCAAGGATGCCCACTTTTACCACTTCTACTCAATATAATACTGGAAATCCTAGGCAGAACAATCAGGCAAGAGAAAGAAATAAAGGGCATCCAAATTGGAAAAGAGGAAGTCAAACTATCTCTGTTTACCAATGATATGATTGTATACCTAGAAAAGACTAAACAGTACTCCAAAAGACTCCTAGATTTAATAAACAAATTCAGTAAAGTCTCAGGTTATAAAATCAACATAAACAAACCAGTAGCACTGCTATACACCAAAAACAATCAAGCTGAGAGCCAAATCAAGAACTCAATCCCTTTTACAATAGCTGCAAAAAATAAAATAAAATACTTAGAAATACACTTAACCAAGGAGGTGAAAGATCTCAACAAGAACTACAAAACACTGCTGAAAGAAAGCATAAATGAATAACAAACAAACAGAAATACATCCCATGCTCATGGATTGGAAAATATCCTGAAAAATGACCACATTGCCAAAAATTCATTTTCAAAGAATTAGGGAAAAAATCCTAAAATTCATATGGAACTAAAAAGGAGACCAACAGCCAAGGCAATCCTAAGCAAAAAAAAAAAAAAAAACCAAATCTGGAGGCAATATATACCCAACTTCCAATTATACTACAAGGCTATAGTAACCAAAACAGTATGGTACTGGCATAAAAGTAGGCGCATAGACCAATGCAACAGAATAGAGAACCTACAAATAAAGCCAAATACTTACAACTAACTGATCTTTGACAAAGCATACTACGTAAATTGGAAAACGGGTGCCCTGTTTAATAAATAGTGGGAGAGTTAGATAGCCACCTGTAGAAGAATGAAAATGGATCCCTATCTCTCCTCTTGTACAAAAATCAACTCAAGATGGATTAAAGTCTTAAATCGAAGACCTGAAAGCATAAAAATCCTAGAAGAAACCCTAGGGAAAACTCTTCTGGACATTGGCCTAGGCAAAGAATTTATGACTAAGACCCAAAAAGCAAATACGACAAAAACAAAAATAAATGGAACTTGAATAATCCAAAAGCTTCTGCACAGCAAAAGAAATAATCATCAGAGTAAACAGACAGCCCAGAGAATTGGAGAAAATATTTGCAAACTATGCATCTGACAAAAGACTGTTATCCAAAATCTACAAGAAACTAAAATAAATCAGCAAGAAAAAAAGCAAATAATTCCATCAAAAAGTGGGCAAAGTCCATGAATAGACAGTTCTCAAAAGAAGATATACAAATGGCCAAACATATGAAAAAGTGCTCAACATCACTAATCATCAGGGAAATGCAAATTAAAACCACAATGGGATACTACCTTGCTCCTCCTGTAAGAATGGCCATTATTAAAAAGTCAAAAAGCAATAGATATTGGCATGGATGTAGTGAAAGGGGAATGCTGATACACTCCTGGTGGGTATATAAATTAGTACAACCTCTATAGAAACCTGTACGGAGATTCCTTAAAGAACTAAAAGTAGATCCACTGATTGATCCAGCAAATATGATGACTGGGCATCTACCCAATGGAAAAGAAATCATTATATGAAAGAGACACATGCACACATATGTTTATTGCAGTCAAATTCACAGTTGCAAAGATATGAAACCAACCTACGTGCCTGCTAACCAACAAGTGGATAAAGAAAATGTGGTACATATACACCATGGAATACTACTCAGCCACAAAAACGCATGAAATAATGTCCTTCGCAGCAAGTTGGATGGAGCTGGGGGCCATCATTCTAAGAGAAGTAATTCAGGAATGAAAAACCAAATACCATATGTTCTCACTTATAAGTGGGAGCTACGCTATGAGTATGCAAAGGCATACAGAATGATATAATGGACTTTGGAAACTCAGAAGCGGGAGGGTAGGAGGGGGGTGCGGAATAAAAATCTACATATTAGGTGCAAGGTACACTACTTGGGTGGCAAGTGCACTAAAATATCAGAATTCACCACTATATAATTCATCCATGTAACCAAAAACCACTAGTACCCCAAAAGCTATTAAAACTTTTAAGAAGAACATATAAAACCTTCAAGTATTTCTAAACAACATGTGAACTGAGGGAGGAAAAAAATACCTTAGATAATTTTAATTGCATTTGCAATGCTCCACTTTTACTAAAATATGAGTATTTGTTAGCTAATTTTTAGGTCATTAATTAATTGCCTTTATTAGTGATTAAAAATGTGTATGCTGATTGTACCTAAAATTGGAGGCAATTTAAGACTTGAAAAAGATACTACCTTTTACATTTTATTGGATAAATATTGTAGAAAAATGTATTTTATGATTAAAAGAAAACGAAATTATGTAGCTTTCTATTTGCTTTTTATTTGTAGCTTTCTAATAAATCTTTAGTATAAAACTGTTTAACAAAAAAAAAAGCCTAGCTTTCCTTGAATTATATTCTTGCTTGTGAATGCAAAACCTTCCAAATTATTTGAAACATTTATGTATTCAGAATATTACTTTGTGGTTTTCTTCCTAAGAAGCTAAACAATTCATTAAACAAGCTGCTCTTGAATAGGAGATCAGAACAAGCATAAGCTGCCTTCTGTAGAATTCTATTGTGAAGCTGTACCCGTTTGTGTTTTCTTTGAAGCCATAAAAATGAAACCCTTATGCTCATATTAAAAGCATAAGAAAGGCATCTATTATGTCAATAGATTTAAAACACGGCCTTAGACACAGTGAGAACCACTCTAAAGGTTAAGAAGTGCATTCCCAGGGAAAACCATCAAAGGCCTACATATCATTATATCTCAAAACAGATGGCATCACAGTGTTTGGAACTATAGTTTACGGACACCTACGATCTCAAATAAATCCTTGCTAATCCCGCTCTTTTGTCTAGATTTTGTACTTTGATGGTAACTGCAGGTGCCTTTTCTCCATCATATCATTGCATGTCATTCTATGAATCATGAAGATACATGTACCTATATGGACACAACTCTTAATAAATACAACTTTTATACAATATGTAAGTATTTTACCAGCCACAAATATACTCTTTGTAGAAATCTATGCTTCTTAGATTCTAATCTATTATAAATCTTCAGTAGTCTAAATTTTATAGAAAAAAATGATGAAAATATACCTCTCTCATAGATTGGTGAAACTATAATATTGATTTAAAAATCACTTTGTAAAACAATGTGGAATTATCTAGTATCTAGGTGTATATCCTGGAGAAACTCTCAAAAACAGGAGATGGGGACAAGAATATTCACAGCAGCATTGCTTCTAACACCAAAAAACTGCAAACAGCCCAAAAGCTCAACAGGAAAATTGATATATGAACTGTGTTACCCTCAAACAATGAAATGTTGTACAACAATGAAAATAAATGAACTGTTCGTACATGCACCAAAATAGATGAACCCCAGAAACAATACTAAGCAAAAAAGATAAATCACAGAAAACTATATAAAATATGTTTCCAATTTATATAAAGTTAAAACCATGCAAAATTGAGCAGTGTGTTTTTACTGTTACTTAGGTTCAGGAATTTTTTTTTCATCTAAAATCCTGCTGAAAAAAATTAAATAATACTAATATGACTAACAGATTAAAGTAAAATTTTTCTATGATTATTTGCTACCAATCTCATATACTGAAAAACTTTTGGGATTCAAATTTAGTTTATTACAAAAAAAGTTATCTACAGACAGAAAAATCTCTCATGCATCCATACAGGTGAAAAGATTGTTTAAAAGATCATGTCCTTCAATATTTAAGAAATATCATATGACCTTATTTATATGTGGAATCTAAAAGAGTTGAACTCATAGATGTAAAGAGTGGAATGGTGGTTACCAGAGGCTGCAGTTGCAGGGGGGAAGGAAAGATGTTGTTCAAAGGGCATAAAATTTCAGTTAGATAAGAGGAATAGGCTACTGTACTGTACATGGTGACTATAGTTAATAACAATGCAGTGTATTCTTGAAAACTGCTAAGAGTAGATTTTAAGTGTTCTCACCACAAAAAAAAAGAAAAATAAGTACATGAGTTAATGCATTTGTTAATTAGTTTGATTAAGCCATTCCACAATGTATGCATACTTCAAAGCAACATGTCATACATGCTAAACATACACTATTTTTATTTCTGAATTTAAAAAATTAATTAAAAATAAATAAAATATTGAAGGGAAATATGTAAATTATAACCTATAAAAAAAGATTTAAATAGTATCACTATTTAGCTGAAAAGAGTTCTATTTCACAGTTTACCTGACACACTGCAATACTTCAGAGTCTGCAGAAAAGAGTTATTTAATTCTTGTCTGTATATAAGATGTGGCTTGTTGTGACCATCTTCATATTCATTCCCATCTGCCTTCATTATAGGTTCTAAGAAATATTCACCGTTCTGTCCTTTAAATGTTCCCGTCTGAAAATAAAGGAAACAAAAATGAATTTTTCCTAACAGTCGCCAAGAAGAAAAAACACATAATACCACAGGTTAAATGAGCAGACAGAAGCAAAACAGCAAGGAGTCTGTTCACTAAGAGCCATCAACTGAGCATAAAAAGTTTCCCTTCCATGGGTCACTTTTCTCTCTCCACTCCTATATATAAAGTCATGAAGACTGGATAGTATTCCAACAGGCCAAGCTAAGTGACAGGCATTCCAGGTGCAAAGAACAGCATAGATAAAAGCATCAAAATGGAAAAAGTGTTTAGAATAGTCTATAAATAATAAAGCCTGTGCTTTTGATCTGTGGGAAAATAGATACTTTAATACATTAGTGTTGAAAATATAAATCAGTACAATCAGTATGCAAAGCAATTTGGCAATATTTAACACATTAACAATGTATTTGCCCTTTAACACAGCAATTCCCCTTCTGAGAATTTATCCTACATATACCATACATTTGCATGTGTGAAATAATATACTTACAAAGTTATTAACCATAACATTGTTTTTAATAGCAAAATATTGGAACTACTTCAAAAGTCCATTGATAGAGTCTGTTTACATAAACTTTGGCACAACTATGTGATGGCATCCCTTGAGGTTATAAACAAACAAACAAAAAGAGAAAACATTCTGTGTAGTGATATAGAAAGAACTCCAGTGCATATCATTACACCAAAACAAAAAAAAACTACTAAACAGAAGGTATACTTCACTACTATTGCATAATAAAGGAAGAAACCCAAAAACTAAATATTTCTATTTGCCTGGTTACTACTGAAAAAACTCTAGAAGGATTATTAGGAACAGTGCCGATAGAAGTGGGAGAAACTGGGTGCATGTAGGATGGACTAGGTATGGCATCGTGCTTCCAACATGCTGTCCCTCTACCTAAAATGTTTCCCTACTTCCCACCCTTCACCTCTACCTCTGCATCATCACTCTCAGTCTGGCTGGCTTCATCTCATCCTTCAAGTCTCAGC
The DNA here is from genome assembly GCF_029281585.2 of Gorilla gorilla gorilla. Classification (NCBI taxonomy): domain Eukaryota; kingdom Metazoa; phylum Chordata; class Mammalia; order Primates; family Hominidae; genus Gorilla; species Gorilla gorilla. The sequence goes on along the minus strand of NC_073234.2, from coordinate 57,739,982 downwards.
TCAAATAACAACCACCCAGAAAGTTTTTCCTTGACCAGTTTTCTAGGTAACTACATACCCATCCCTACTCCTAAAAACACATTACATCTGCTTGATTTCTTTAGCACATTTATCATATGTTGCATTTATATGTTTGTTTGCTATTTAAAACTATTCTTCCCCACTAGACAGAAGTCTTCAAATAAGCAGTGACCTATCCCTGAATTTCTACTGCTGAAGAGACTATCTGAGACCTAGGCACATGTGGTAAGCAGTAGGTATTTGTTAAACCATGAAAGCTATTATTTCCTACCTTTGCAAGCTCAGTTTATGTTAAGCAAAACTAGGGCATAAATTTGAAAACTTAGGCTAGACCTAGAATATAAAGACTCTTGCTTGCAGGGATTTTTGTCAGAGGAGTCCATAAACTTGGGTGAGAAAAAAAATTACATCCTTATTATCATTAACCTAATTATAATTAACCTATAAACTCCTTCATGAAAGAAATGCTAAATTTGAAAGTAGGCTGCAAATTCCAGTAAGGTTGTCAATAGAAAGCACAGATGTTTTCATCACATGATGGTGTTTGAAATATCTAAAAATATTGTTTATGCTTATCAACACTTCAAAATTAAGGTAGTTATTAGTCTGCCATTAGATCATATTATTTAAGGTGCTAATAAAAGATACATAACTTTTTTGAACATCTTGATAACTATATTTCAATATAAATGGTTTATTTTGTATTTTTATTAATATTTTAGGTGCATTGAGATTCTGAGAAGGGTTCATTTAATCATTAAAGAATTCAAATAAAAGTGGCAGTGGAGAGCAGAGTCAAAGCAATAACTTTGAAAGACTGAACAATTGTACAACTAAAGAAAGACTAGTGAAGGGAAATGTTTAGCCATCAAGGTATGAAATAACAAGGACTTGCACTCTGTTGGAAAGAAGCCCTTAAATGGTCAATTTATGTAGACAGATCCCTCTCTCGAGTCAGGTGAGGCTAAGTCATCCAAGGGAGGCATTTATAATATTAATAGCTAATACCCATATAGAGATCAGACATTATTCATTTATATATATTCATTCATATACATATTTTATATAAATATATAATTCTTTTCCACCTAATAATTATTTAAAGTAAATTATATTATTATCCCCACTTTACAGGTGAGACAAATGAGGAACAGAGAGGTTAAGTCACTTGTCCAAGGCTCATACCTAGTAAGTGGCAGGATCAACATGTGAACCCAAATACTTTGGCTTCACAATTCATGCCTTAACTCATTACACTGTGCTCATTATCACATACCAATTTTGATAAACTCTATGAACTAGTCAACAAATATTTAATGGGCACCTACTATGTGCCAAGAACCGTTCTAGGGACTAAAGATACAGAGATAAATGTGACAAAATCCCTGCCTTCAAAGAATTTATACTCCTATGGAAAAAAGGCAACCAATAAATAAAAATATAATAGAATATGCAATAAGTGCAATAAAAAATAAAATAAGGAGAGAGAGAATAAAAGAGGGTGAGAGTGGGGAGGCACTCTGGAGGGGACAGCAAAGCTGAGGCTAGAGTAATCAGGAGGTAGCCGTGGAAAATTCTGGGAGGACATTCCACATAGAAGAGAATATTCCAAATGGTGACTGAAAGGCCTAGAGATGAAAAAGTCTTGGCAGGTAAAGTGACAGAGAGAACAGTGAGGCTGCAGCTGTGCCAGCTAGGAGATACAGAGTAGCAGATGACATCAGACAGGCAGAAGCCTGGTTGCACTAATTATGCTTGACAGAAAAAAGCACTCCTCACACCTCAGAATCACACAAATATATTTACCTACATTTAAAACTTTGCACTTTTCCACATGCAAAGGCATGTTTCTGTGAAGACCCAATTCAGAAACAAATTACTGAATTGCAGGTAGTATGATAAACATAGTTTTAGTGAATGAGACTTCATTTCCATTTCTTAATCACAAATATCTTAATATAGAGATACTTTGAAATCATTGTTTTAAATTCCACTGCAAATAAAAAGCATATTTTATTTTATTTTTCATTCATTTATTTATTATTTATGTATTTATTTATTTATTGTTACCAAGGCCGGAGTGCAGTGGCATGATCTCAGCTCACTGCAACCTCCACCTTCCAGGCTCAAGCAATCCCTCCACCTCAGCCTCCCATAACTGGCGGAATTTTGAGGAGTTTTTTTGTATTTTTGGTAGAGATGGGGTTTCACCATGTTGCCCAGGCTGGTCCCGAACTCCTGAGTTCAAGTGGTCCGCCCACCTCAGCCTCCCAAAGTGCTGGGATTACAGGCATGAGCCACCACACCCGGCCCTTACTTTTATTTTTAATGTTTGTGGGTACATAGTAGGTGTATATATTTATGGAGTACATGAGATATGGTGATACAGGCATACAATGTGAAATAAGCACATCATGGGGAATGGGATATCCACCTCCTGAAGCGTTTATCTTTTGATAAATGCTTTTTGAGTTATAAAAAATCCAATTACATTCTTTATTTTAAAATATACAATTAAATTATTATTGACTATAGTCACCTGTTGTGCTAGCAAATAGGTCTTACTCATTCTATTTTTTTATACTCATTAACCATCCCCACCTCTCCCCACCCCATGCACCCTCTCACTATCCTTCCCAGCCTCTGAACCATCCCTTCTACTGTCTATGTCCATGAGTTCAACCGTTTTGGGTTTTAGATCCTACAAATAACATGCAGTGTACATCTTTATGTGCCTGGCTTATTTCATTTAACATAATGATCTCCAATTCCATCCCCATTGTTAGAAATGACTAGATCTCATTCTTTTTTATGGCTGAATAGTACTCCATTGAGTATATGTACCACATTCTCTTTATCTATTCATCTGTTGATGGACACTTAGGTTGCTTCCAAATCTTGGCTATTGTGAACACTGCTGCAACAAACAGTGGGAGTACAGATATCTCTTCAATATCCTGATTTCCTTTCATTTGGGTGTATACCCAGCAGTGGGATTGCTGGATCATATGGTAGCTCTACTTTTAGTTTTCTGAGGACCCTCCAAACTCTTCTCCATAATGGTTGCACTAATTTACATTCCCACCACAATGTACAAGTGTTCCCTTTTCGACACATTCTGACCAGCATTTGTTATTGCCTGTTTTTTGGATATAAGCCATTTTCACTGGGGTGAGATGATATCTCACTGTAGTTTTGACTTGCATTTCTCTGATGATCAATGATGTTGAGCATCTTTTCACATGCCTGTTTGCCATTTGTGTGTCTTCTTTTAAGAAAGTCTATTCAAATCTTTTGCCCATTTTTTGATCATATTATTCAATATTTTTCCTATAAAGTTGTTTGAACTCCTTATATATTCTGGTTATTAATCCTTTCTCAAATGGGTAGTTGCAAATATTTTCTCCAACTCTGTGGGTTGTCTCTTCACTTTGTTGATTGTATCCTTTGCCGTGCAGAAGCTTTTTAACTTGATGTGATCTCATTTGCCCATTTTTGCTTTGGTTGCCTGTGCTTGTGGGGTATTGCTTAAAAAATTTTTGCCCAGCCCAATGTCCTGAACATTTTCCCTAGTGTTTTCTTGTAGTAGTTTAATAGTTTGAAGTAACATATATTTTAAATCACTATTTTAACCGAACATTTAAAGACATTTAAATGATCATGGCAATTGTAGCCATAAAGTTCTCTTTCCACTGATATTTATTATTACATTGAAATCTCCTTAAAGGTAAGAACATATTTACTATTTTCAGAGTTCCAACATCTAAAACATTGCCTGAAACACAGCAGGCACTCCGTAGACAGCTGCAGAAATGAACATTTTTGTAACAAACCTGGTGAAGTACCTGGTTTTTTCTCATCCTATACCCTTGGGTAAATAATTCTTTAATTTTTTTATGAACATTCTTTTTTTTTTTTTTTTTGAGATGGAGTCTCACTCTATCGCACAGACTGGAGTGCAGTGGCGTGATCTTAGCTCACTGCAACCTCCACCACCCGGGTTCAAGCAATTCTCCTGCCTCAGCCTCCCAAGTAGCTGGGATTACAGGCACCTGCCACTGCGCCCAGGTAATTTTTGTATTTTTAGTAGAGATGGGGTTTCACCATCTTGGCCAGGCTGGTCTTGAACTCCTGACCTCATGATCCACCCACCTTGGCCTCCCAAAGTGCTGGGATTACAGGTGTGAGCCACCACGCCCAGGCTTTAATGAACATTCTTAAGTTATGTTACTCTTGAGACATGTCTAGGATATAGTTATATGATGGTTTTCTTTCAATGCTGAAAAGTAAAATGTTTAGACACCCTTATATAGTGTGCTAATGTGTTAGGATTACACGTTTTTAAATAGTTCAAAAATTAATGAAATTCCATCAGACTACTGACTATAAAGCACTGAAATTATAGTCTATAAAATAAAAGGCAAAGCTACAAATATTAAGAATTCTTATCTATTTCTTGGATACTTTTCTAGGGCCAATACCCTACCATATTTCACTAATTCTACCAGTGTCTATTTTCTAAAGATAACTACAAATCACTTACTTTCAACAAACACCAATACTCTAGCATTCTCTGCCTTCCTAGAAAACTAATTTTACCCATACTTATAAGAAGTAAAAAAGACATTGTTTTGAAACCTGAGTACATGGATCCATGGAAAATCCCTTTCTGCCTTTTTTAAAAAGCATGCTGAAGAGGGGAAATGTGATACTATCTTGACAAAATATACTAATAGACATAAGGCAGCTTGTTCACTCAACTAACTGTACCTACAAAGCTACTTTAAATAGCATCACACTATCTTCAAGCAAAATTAAAAGTACTTATATTAACCATAGATTTTTTTTTTTTTTTTGAGACAGAGTCTCACTCTATCGCCAGGCTGGAGTGCAGTGGCACGATCTCAGCTCACTGCAACCTCCACCTCCCGGGTTCAAGTGATTCTCCTGCCTTAGCCTCCCAAGTAGCTGGGACTACAGGCGCTTGCCACCATGCCCAGCTAATTTTTTGTATTTTTAGTAGAGACGGGGTTTCACCATGTTGGCCAGGCTAGTCTCAATCTCCTGATCCGCCCCGGCCTCCCAAAGTGCTGGGATTACAGGCGTTAGCCACCATGCCCGGCCAACCACAGAATTCTTTTAAGCTCCTTTTGGCTCAAACTCTGACTAGGAGGTACTATTTTAATATGCCAATAAAACTGTACATGGGTCCAATCTGTGTTCCCATGTAAGAAGAAAATACAGTTCTATCCAGAAACCATCGGTACCTCTTTTTAAGTTGTGCTAGAACACGCCAGCCTTTAAAAAATGTTGCCTTTATAACTTAAATGAAAGCTTGTATGTTTGGAAACACTAAGTTAAAAAATAATGGCAAATATTTGTCCTCAAACTGAGGATAAATACTTGTCCTTTTTATTTATTAATGAAAGACTTAGAAGTATTTTGCCCCCATTGATTTTTCTATAACCTATCCCACTGCAGTGGACTTTTTGTTCAAATAATTAAAATATTAGAGCTTTGCCTAAAGGCTCCTAAGGAAGCACTTTAAATTTTTTTTTAACTTGGAAAGAACCCAGCAAGGAATTAGCAGACTTAAAAAAACAGGTGGTTCATAGAATTGTATTTAGATCATGCCATATTTTTAGCAACATGACTATCTGCAGATGGGCCCTGCAATTTGATTCATGATAAATGCCAATCAAATTCCCAACACTTTCTTTCAATGACTATTAAAAACAGCAAAACTAGTTTTCACTTGGGTAGGAGTTTCTTGATTACTTAATGATCTTCTATTTGCCAAGCTGTTTTGAAAGGCAGTTAAGTGACTATACAACTGGCTCCAATTTATTATCATAGGCCAAAATTTTTATATGTTTAGAAGATTCTATAAAATTGTTTTTCCAAAATATTCTTATTTCAGTATCATGGCATTCTTCCATATATTTTTTTCAAAATACATAGCAAATACATGTACTTTTGCTACAACCAATAAGGTACTCTCAGATTTCATTAAAGGGTGATAACAAGTACAAAATACAAACCCTTTGAACTCTTTTCCCAAATCATTTATAGTTATCACATTAAACACTGTCAACTGGAGAACATTCGGAAATAAGGTACTGCTGAAGTGTTGACTAAAATACTTAGTTTTTCCATCTTCAATCATAAATCATATCATAAGAATCAGTATGATGATACATAAGAAGAAAGCCTAGGTATGAGTTCTGGGTTTGTACTCATAGACTCTTATGTAAATTACTTTATATCTTTGACCTTCAGTTCCATTGTCTGTAAAACAAAACTGAAATAATTGTATCTACCCAATTTCCTAGGAAGGTTAATGTGTGTTTAAGTGATATTAATAATAGGAGCTTCAATAATTATTTTGAAATTGAATGTATTTTGGAGCAAGATGAAAAATTCTCCGCTAACAACACAAATGTGACAGCCACTCTTTTTACCACTGGCAGAGTATAAATGTTATATAATCGAAGACCACAAATATGAACTCTGAGATTAATTTTTATTTGGGGATAAGTAAAAATGTAAAAAGTTTTCTCTCTCTGACAGTTTCTCCTTATAACACCATTAATCATGCCTAGGAAATAGTGTATTATACACAAACACACATTGAATAAATGAATGAATCAATGACATAAAGAAAACACAAGAATTAGCTCCAGATGCATAAAACAGAAAATTCTTAGTAAGGGTTTTGTTTTGTTTTGTTTTTTAAGATTAGTTTTTCTTCTCTTCTCTAGCAGCATTATTTACCTTCCCCATTCTGAGACAATTCCAGATCTCTAGTATAAAAATGAAACAATAAAAGGGAAATAAATACGTTGCTGGTACCTTACCTTTTTAAAAGGGACTGGTCTCCTGCCAAGTCCTGGCCTATTCAAATCAAGAAAATAAAACAAAGACTGGACTCATCTACCCAAGTTTTATGTATCCAAAAGACACAAGTTCAAATAGTGTGCCCCAGCAGCCTTGATAACATGGAGCAAATTCTGTAATATTTCTCATTCTTGTGGGCACTGAGGTGTTATGAAGTCATATGAACTAATTAAAAAGAGGAAAGAACTGTCAAAGAAATGGCCACGTTCTTGTGGGGTCTGCATAGTGGTCCTCAGATGGCCTCTCCCAAACTGTCTCCAAGATATCCGTGAAAATATGAAATCAAAAATCATAACAATGAGAAATTTAAAATAATAAGAAATCATTAAAAACTATTTTGTAGGTCTATAATGGAAACATACTCATGATATATTGTCAAAATATTCTAAAGCAATATTACTTTAAAACAAACATAAAAATACATATAATATCTAGAGGGACATATGCCATACATATGCCAGACCACCTGTAATATTTGTAGCGTATATTTTCCTAGTTTATTTTTAAATTTTTTTACAATTATTTTGACATGGAACTCTTCAATTATCATTTGGGCCAATCTATTGGTTTTTTTTTTTTATTTGTTATTTCTTGTATTTTTCCCTATCTAAAAATTACAATATAGTGTCATTTTCTTTTACTTTAGTACGGTTGAAATTTTATTTGGTTTACCAGTAAAGTGAGAATTCAAAATTTAGTTTTTCCCTATAATAAGTTCTTGGCATTAAAAGATTTAAAATAAATGCCTTTTAGGCTTTGGCAACTGTCACAGAAAACTAACTTGAAACAATTATCAAAACTTGATCTGCTGTCAGAAGCCAACTAAGTTTTAGAGGGATTATACTGTCAAAGAAAACACTAGCCTGGACTGAAAAAGCCTTTGACGAAGTTCTTTGTAAAATAACCTATAGGCTTTCAGAATTACCCCAGCATTCTTGAAGCTCCCCCAAGACAACATCCTCCTGAGAGCCCATTTTAGATGTGGCCATGGAGGAAGATGGACAAGACCGTTCCAGAAGGTAGAACCAAGGATCTGGGCAATTGAGGTCCAAGGATCCCAGCCAAAACCAAGGGCTGGGCACTTGGCTCATGCCTGTAATCCCAGCACTTTGGGAGGCTGAGGCAGGAATGCTGCTTGAGGCCAGGAGTTCAAGACCAGTCTGGTCAACATAGGGGAACACCATCTCTACTAAAAAGTTTAAAAAAGAAAAAAAAAAACTGGTCAGGTGTGGGGGGGGGGGTGTGCCTGTAGTTCCCAGACACTTGGAAGGCTGAATCAGAAGTATTTGAGCCCAAGAGTTCAAGGCTGCAGTGAATTATTATCATGCCATTGCACTCCATCCTGGGCAACAGAGCAAGGTCTTGTCTCAAAGGAAAAAAAAGAAAGAAAAGTAATCAAGGAGCTCCCCTCCTTCCACAGTAGTGAGTCTCCACACTTCCTCTTCAGGAGTCAAAAACTGCTAAATATCAGTGACTACTAGGTGTCTCCTATTCTTCTTTCTGTAGCAAGTTGGGGTTAGGGTTGCAGTCATGCTGGTCATGCTGTATACTTGGCTGGTAGCTGAAGATAATTTATCTTTTTAATTCATATTTTTCCAAGCTGCAAAGAGCCACATCTTGACTTTATGGAGAAGACTGCATTATCCAGAGATCCTGGACATTGAGCCAGAGTCAGTGCCCCTGTGGGAACTTTGAGTTTTCTCCCTATAGACAAAATGAGTATGTTTGATGTGTGATCTGTTTGGTGAACAGAAGGGCAGCCTGTAATAAAGATTATTGGTGATCACCAATATGGGTGTTCTTTCTTTCTCCTAGGAAAAATCAATGCCTCTCATTTTCTCCAGTCTTTTTTACATCTAGGTAGAACCAGGCAACTAGTTCTCCTCAATAGAATATACATAAAATTGGTTTGCATCACCTTTGGGCTGAGAAAGTCAAGATCCAGTATACCTTCTCCATGCTCTTACTATAGTTGTAAATTATATAGCTCATAAATATATTTGTAATTAATAAACAATATTTTTCAAATAGAAAACACATAACTGTACCACCAAAACCTAATAGTGGCTGTTAGGTAATAAATGACTGATAAATATTTGCTGAAAAAAAATGAACAATGTGTTTCTTCCTCTGCATATTAGTATGAGTTGGACAGCTTAAATATATTTCATAGAAAACAGTAATTACAATAATTGCAACAGAAATAAATCCACAAAAAACAAGGATGTGATGTAAGCTCAAATGAATGAACTAATAAATAGAACACAATCAACTTAGGTATCGTCGGAAAAGATTTAGTCAATACAAAATTTCTTAAATGTGCCCAAGCACTTTAACTAAAATTGGTAAAGTAATTTTCCTGCATCGAATGACTGAGGTAAAGATGAGCTAGCTAAATATTTGGCATACATAAATAAAAGTTAGCTGCTTATCTTACTCATAATACATGTATTGAGCAATTCTATATGTTATATTAGGTGCTAAAAGAAATATGACTATCATTTCTACCTTCTAATTCTATAAATGAAATAGAAATGCAGACACATAGCTTTAATTTAATATGTAATGAGAGTACACATGCATAAAACGTCAACTGGTACAACAAGGACGCCCTGGTCAATTTTGCCAAGAGAAGATCAGGGGAAAAGGAAGGCAGCTCAAAATGGATCAGGAAGGATAGTTAGGAGGTTGAGGGAAAGGACATTCTATACAGAGAGAAGAGCAAATATAAATTCCAGCAATTATGAAGATTAGAGTAAATATGTGATAGAATCAAACAAGTGTCTCCAGAATAATTACCTTTCTTGCCACTTCTGTCATTGCCGTTTTTGGTTAACAGCCACAAGATCATTCAGTCATTATAACCAGAGTCATTAAAACCTTTTTGGTCTCCTTCACCAATGCTCCAGAATTCTAAGGGGTCTCCTGCAAGGCTGCTCCACGTCAGCACTATGGACAGCTTGATAATTCTTTGTTGTAGGGGGCTGTGCTGTGCATTGTGGGATATTGCTGGCCTCTACCCATGCTCTGCCAGTAGCATGCTCATCTCAATGAACCCACAGTTGCAACAATAAAAATTGTCTCCAGACATTGCCAAATGTCTTCTGGGGGACAAAACTGCTCCCAGCAAGGAAGCACTGGTCTGCTGTAGCATACGTTCCATAGGTACCCACTCTTCTCCTTCCCCACTGCAACATTACTTTAAATAGCCTCTCTTCCTTACCCACAGTAGGGTAATAGACTACAACACAGGTCTTCTCAGTGACTCACTGCCTCCCCTGTACCCTGCACAATGTTGCATAAGAGGAGATGTGCCTCCTAATACATTGAACAAACCTACCACATACTGTTCAAATCCTCACTCCTTTACAATGCATTTCAGGACCTTAACAATCCAATTCCTTGGCCTTAAACTCTCACTACCCAATCTACCCTGTTTTTCAGCTGCACAGATCCACGAGAAGTCCTTGAATTTTCATATCCATGTTCATTCATTCCTCAAAGTCCAGTTGAGAAGTCTTGCCCAGCAGAGGTCTCACAACTCTCTTAATCACTCCTTCCTTAATTATTTCATTCCTCAAAGTTTACATAGCACTTTTTATGTTGTCTACTTTAGCAAGGGCACTTTGAAATCCATCACAGTGTTTGCACCCTGGCCATAGCTCCCAAGGACTTCTCCCTGTCAGTAACTGAGTATGGTAGGGATATCATGGCAGACCTGTTCTCGAGAGCCATAGACTCTTGTTCTGGCCAAGTCTGGCTCAAGGACGGCTTTGCTCAACCTTGCTTGGACTGCCCAGCAGCCTAGGATGCTACTACCCAACATTCTCATCCTTTTTTTTCCTATGTAAGCCTTTTTTTCTTACATAAGCTCTTACATAGCTCTCCCAGCTCTCTCCTTAGTTTCTCTAACACAGACACTTCCCCTAACTAAAATCTTATCTTTGCATCTGTCTCTTGAAAGACCTGGACTAACACACACTAGAATGTTAAAAGAACAGCATAAGAAATTTTCCGTACTGCTGTTTGACTAGTATTGCAGCAAATACATGAATAGCCAAAAGAGGTTCTTACTAGTTTTCCCAATAAGAAAAAATATGAATACAGAATGGCATGTGTAATAATCCAAGGCTATATTAGTTCTGGGAAAATAGAAAGTTTGGAAAATAATAAAACTAAAATTTTGCCAGAATACACAAAAAACAGTAAAAACACTATTGATAGTTTCTATATTTTTATTTCCTGTCTGAACAAGAAGTTACTAGAGCAACTCAATAATCAGTCATCAGAGAGGTAATGCTTGACATGTTGCAGAATGGTTCATGTGAGAAACTTCAAAAGTACACACAGCCATGACAAGCTCTACTCCATGTATAAGTCAGATGCAATGTCTGGTTTTATGACATCTGGAAACTGTTTCCTTCAACCAGAAAGACTGCATTGCCTCAAATCCCACCAAGAAATAGTGAAGTTAACTGTCTAGGCAGTTGAGTTAATCCCTGAGGACCTTGGGAAGACATGAACACCCTAGGTAATATGAGAAAAGGGCTACCAGAAGCATGAGGGATTGTCAGAAACAGCCTGTGTAAAGTTTGTCAATTCCATCCTGACAAGTATATGCCAACTTATTAAATACTGATCTCTAAATACTTTGGCAAGAGTATTTATCAACATTATGAGATGATAAATAATACGACCATAAAAAAGAAGTTTAGAGTTGGATACAGGGATATTAAGTCCTGGTAACTATACATGCTATTAGATAGCCTATCAATGGATTAAAAACATAGAGTTTGATTAGCCATTACATTACTTATAGATAATTTTATGATTCAGTTCCGTTTTTATACTTTTTATAGATCTTGGAAATGTATAAATAAATCTCTATTCAGAAATGTTGGAATTATGGGATGAATAAATACTTACACTTATGGAAAATAAAAATTATAGAGAAGAAAAGATTAGAAAAGCAAGAATTATATACATGTTAAACAAAGAAAATTTCTGCCAGACTCTTAGACTCTTCTGGTTCTTGGGCTCAAAATACTTACGAAAAAAACTAAACAATACTAGTTATGGTTCAGAGAAAAACATAAATACCAAAACTTCAAAAAGTGGGGGAAATTTAACCATATAGAAATTAAAAGAAAGTATTAGTTCACATGTTTGGGGTTAATTCAAAACTAACAACTAAACAGAATCAATAAATACATTGGGGTGTCAACTTTAACAAATGGTTATACAGAGATATTTTGAAAATATTAATTTGATTTGTTTTTCATTCTTTTTCTCTAAAAGCCACATTTGCTGCCACCAGAGAAGGGAAGGAGAGAGTCTACCTCAGTTGGGAAGACGGAAAGGCAAAAGGTCAATTAAATGAGATGTGAAAATGGAACTCAGTAGATACTGGGGGGAAAAAAAGGCAATGGAGGCAAAGAAAACAGATGGTAAGATGTATGTACATTAACTTCTCCACTGGGGGTTTAAAATCCCAGAAACAGAAGGCATATTGCATTGTTCAAAGGGACTGCCCAAAGAGGTGTTCCAGGGTGCTGACTATGTGGGACTCAAGGGAGGAACCCTCTGAAAGGGTTCCCTACACACATCAAATTTAGAGGTGTAGAAGAGTTTGACAAAGAGAGGAACTGAATCCCTCTTGACTCTCAAATGCCATAGAGGGCTTCAGGCCCTTAGAGGAGTCTGCAAGAAGAGCAATAGCATCACCAAACCAGTTTACCTGGAGAAGGTGACGCAGCAGGACTTTGTATTTGAAGGCTGCACAATGAATCACTGAGACAAGAAATCAAATGGATATTATAGCCAGAATTCAGAGGGATATACAGAACTAGTGAGAGCCCAGAGGAGGATGAGTCAAGACCAGTGAGCTCTCACTGAACAAGGAGAAAAAAGGCCATAAGTTCTCAGGCCCAGAAATCAGCTGCTGTTAACAGAAAAGTGCAATGAAACTATGGCACAAAGAACATCATCAGACACTTGAGGAACTGAAGGATGGTACAATTTCCTCACCCCTCTCCCAAACAATACAAAGACCTCATAACACTTTATGACCCTGTATATAGTCAGTTTCTATCAATGGTCAATGAATTCTTGAATCCACCAATATATGAAACAGCACTCATTAGCAGAAAAAGAAATGAAATTGGATGCTCATTTCAATATATTCAGGAAAAACATTTAATAAACTACAACATCCATTCATGATTAAAAGCAAAACTAAAGTAAAGCAAAAAGCAACTAGAAAAAGAAGAGAACATCTCTAAATTAATAAGACTAGCTCTGAGAATCCTTCAGCAAATTTCAACCTTAATGTTTAATGGACTGAGAGGCCAAAGTCAGATATCAAGTACACAAGGTGACAAAGATAAACTAGGAAGCAAGTAGGAGCAGGGCCATCAGGTTAGCATTACTGAATTCCCAAGCTTTGTATCAACATTGATCCGCAAACAATTCATCTGGTCCGGGTTTCGGATACTACAATTTACCTAGATACAAAGACTAAAGGCTGATCTGAGACTAAAAAGGGGAATCTGGTATAACTACAAATGGATTCTAAAATCTACCAGGTTCTATTATTTGATGAAACTATTATTAATCCAAAGAAATTTAATCGTAGAGTCAGTGTAGAAATAAATATATGTAAACATAAATAGGTAGCTAATATCCATTTTAGTGCTAATATAAAAAAATGCAAAATTTTTAAAAAGTCACTAATCTCATCAGTAATTTAGACTTACAATTGATTATGATCACACTACTGAAAAAAATGTAGATCTTGATACCTCTAGTTATTTCCAATGTTACTGGAAAATTTCTGTCTCTACAATGATTGAAGTATGCAACTAAGCCTTATGCAAATACAGAGAAATTATGTAAAATAAAGCTAAGTTATGGATGTATGAAAAGAAATGTTTAAATGTTTTATCAACTACTTCTGATAATATCAATAAATTATCAAAAGCAAAGTACATAAATGGGATTATTTACTTGCCATTGAAAGTATGACTCCTATAGGTGATTTTTCCTCTTCAAAAATTTAGTAAAAGAACATTCAGAACAAATCATTTTATTTGTTTGTAATTTCTAGTAATCCCTCAACTAAATTAAATAATTTTTTTCTGAATGTTTTATTATAAAATTTATATAACATAAATGATCGATTTCATTTTTGATTAATGAGTACATTGCTAAAGAAGATAAACATTGCTGATTAACTTACACATAATATATTGTATAATACATTAAATTATCCACATAAATGAGGAAATAATAAATCTTCACACGTAACATTATAAAAACTTAATATTAATTTTTAGATATGTTAATAAAATGAACTAGGTTATAAAACAAAAAAAGTATGATGATGACTTGGGCAACTGTATCCAGAATGACACAGTGACTAGAAAGTTATGACTCAAAAATCTTTAACTGCTTTCTGAATTCAAAAAGAGGATATTGATCATAAATATATATACCTACTATGTACCCACAAAAATTAAAAATTTTTAAAAAGGATACTGAATAATAATTTAACTACATCAACATTATGAATCAAAATGAGCAGAAACAGCATTCCCTATAATGCCTTCCCATCTGGAATGCTTTTCCATGAGAAAACATAATGACCATGACAAATTTGTGGTAGCAAGTCTAGGATTTTCCAGACAAACTAAACATTATTTTAGAAAGGTTTTAGAAGGAGAATTTTTTATCCTTTGAAGTATAGGTGGCTATGTAAATATTAGAGTGTGATTCTGCCATTGTGATGTTGCAAGTATTTTACATGGAAGAAAGAAAGGAAATGGTTCTAGCCATTTCATGTAAAAAACAACTCAAGATAATCACTTGAAAAAGAGCTCACATCCAGGAAGACATCTTAAATCAGTTAAGCTAAAGGAGTATTACATTTGAACTGCAGAGAAATGTTATCAATTTTTTATTTAATCAAAGAATAAACAGTGTTGATGTTCTAAAAATATCTTTGAACACCTTCCAGAAGTATCTTTTGTAAAAGTATGTATCTGCTAAACAAAAGCTAGATACTTAGGAACTGTAGAATCCTGTAACCAAATTCCTAGTTCTTGTTTTTTCTTGAATATGTATTTGTCAGAGGAGTTACTGATGGAGTGAGCCTATATGTGTTTTAAAACAACTGTCCTTACCCTGGGGTTCCAGGAACTTGGATGGAAAAAAGTTACATCTTTATTTTCACCAACCTCTGATACTGAGCATTTCCTTCAAGTATGAAGGTAGGTGAAACCACAGACATTGTGGCTTTATCACCAATAAAATAATACTTTTATATCACATTATGGTTGGTGTAGCTATGTGTCAACTGATTACCACCACAAAAATATAATAGACATAACCAATAGATCTCTGTAGGTAGACTGTTTTCATGTATGATGCATTTTAAACAGGTTCAACCTCTTCCCTACTCTACTTCACAGGCCATCCCCATACCATCAACAAAATGAACTTTTCCTATTCAGACCTTGCCAGTGGGAGCCATTTCATTTTATGTATATTCATTCTCCTTTCCTTCTATCAAATTCCAGAAACAAACTTATCTAAGTAAATCCAGGGGATTCTGCCTCAATAGGACCACGAAAGGGTACATCTGAGTCAAACAGCCTGCCCTCCATTCGGAAACCACACTCCATTGTAACAGTGGTCCCACAGGCCACTCCCTGATCACCACTCCAGGGATGATGAAAGAGCATCTTTCATCAGCGTTGCACAGAGGGTCGGTTTTGCCCAGCAGGCAGAGACCTGCTCATCCTGCCACGAGAGCCTTCCGAAGGAGTTGCCTCTGGCTTGGTGTTAATCCTTCTTGTAGCCCAACCTGAACTCCAGGGTCATCAGCCACCAACTCGAAAACCCAAGGCCCCGTTCGCTGAATGTAGCCCTTGCCTGGATCCCAAGAAAATGCCAAGGGACCCGAGGACACTCACCAGGCCTCCGCATAAGCTGACGACGGCCTTGTAATCCTCCTGTGAGTTGACCTGGCCGCGGTAGAAGCAGTGGCGCAGGTCTGAGGGCCCTGCGTCGCTCTCCCAGGCCCCGCGCTCCGGGGTTCCCAAGTGCACCTCGGTGTAGCCGGCGGCCAGAAAGGATGCATCGGCGGTCAGGTTCAGCTGGAAGAGCTGCCCGTAGGCAGTGAAGCGATAGTGGGTTCGGAACGGCATGGGTTCCAGCGCCTCGGAGCTGCGTTTCTGCCGGCTGAAGTGGTGGCTCTGAGGGAACACTTCTCCAAATTCATTGACCCGCTCGGGAATCACTACTTCGTAGGAGGTCAGTGTCCTCACCAGGGCTTCTGCAACCACAGCGACAGGACCAGTGAGCTCCCACGCGTTCCTCATTGTCCAACTCTAAACTTCTTCCACCAAACGTCCCCGCTAAAGGTCCCAGGTCCCAGTACAGCCAGGGACATGACAAATGCACACATGCTGATGCGCACGCACACACACACACGTGCACTGGGACTGTTAGTGCTCTGCTTTCCCACACCCCCAACTTGCCCTACCCTCCCCAAGCAAAGACCCTACCACTAATGGCCCTAAGCAACCCACTTCCTTCCCCAGTACCTCCTAACCTCCCCGCAGCCGCCAACTCGTTCCCTCCGGGTGCAAGCGACCCCCTGCCCCTTGCGCCCCCGCCGAGTGGTCCTGGGAGTGCGATGCGTCTTAGGCGCGCGCGATTCCTCGAAACCCGGCGCAGTCGCGACCTCTCGGGCTGACTGGTCCGGGAGTCCCGGGAGCTCCAGCAGGGCCAGCGTTCCCCAACGGGCTGAGCCACTCGTCCCCTCGACCTGCATGTCCCACTCGGGCCCCGCGCCCCCACTTCGCCGCTGAAGGCGTCTCGCGGTGACTTTACCTTGCCTGGGGTGGAAGTGAACTTCCCAAGACCTGGTGATGAAGAGCGAGAGATGGTAGAGCAGCCCAGTCAGCCACTTGGCCACCCACATGGTTCCACCCTGGGGACCCCGATCGGGGAGGCCCACCAGAGCCGCCGGCAGCCAAGCCGGCTTCCCTCGCGCTCCGATCCCTCTCCTCCCTCTCGCCCGCTGCTCTCCGCGCCGGCCGCCGCTCTCCGCGCCTCAGCAGCCTAGGGAACAGCAGCGCGGGCCCTGGGCCGGCTGGTCCAGCCACACCGCCTGTCTCCGCTCGCTGAGCCGCTGCTTCATCGCACTGCAGCCTCACTCCCCTTCCTGCGCCCGCACTGCCCTCAGAAGCTCTCTGCTCAGGTTCAGCTCGGCGCGGGGAAGCAACTCGACCTAGCAGGAATGGTGCCAATATAGCCACCCCGGACCGGCGAGCGCCGCGGAGAGCCCGCCCCTATGGGCTGTTCCCGGCCAATCAGCGGGAGGCGCGGCCCCTGCTCGCTTTTCCCCGCGCAGCCCCCTCCCTTCTCCACTCAGCCGCAAGGGGACTGCGGTACCCTTCTGCTGCCCCAGTGGGCGCGCAACTTGCTGAGTAGCCCCAAGGCCCGGCTGGGCACCAACTCTGGACCTATGAAACCCAGCGAGATGCAAGCACCCGCGTACGTGAAAGGTGCCTAGGGTTTTGAGCTCTTAGATGAAATGACAAGCATCAGATAGAACGTTTCTGTTTTTTATGTTTTACGGTACTTTTAGGCTTCTCAAACAAAATAAAATAAGCTACAACGGAAGTTCTTGTAGGCAGAGGATGCTACCAGTGAAGTTCAGTGACCGGGCCTCACTTGCATGGGCCCCTTTGTGTGCTGGGAGTTGCCGGGAGTTGAGTGCCATAGGTGGGGCAAGGAAGCCGAGTTTGCACACAAGCACTTCTGACAATTGCCGAAATAAATTCAGAAAAGGATCTGAGTCTCCAAAGTTTTAGTAACTTACTGTGGTTTATTTTTCTTCTTTTAATATTCATATTTGTACTTAATTTTGTATCAAGAGCCCTCCAAAATTATATAAACGTCAAGACCCAAAAAACTTGGATCTGCCCTGCCTGCGAGAGTTTTTGCCGTTAGTTCCACAGTATTCATATACACTTTGTTTATAGTATACAAATAATCCCGTATATTCACAATTATCCTCCTCTACAATTACTGTGGCTCTGAATCCGGTTGTCCCCAGGTGTCTGTTAAACTGAATACACCCCAGTGGTAGCCGAAAGCAATTATTTTAGTACGATTTCTCATTTCTCAAATCCACCTGTTTGATTTGCAGGTTACATAATTACTTTTCTGTATATCCAGTATGAAAGCAAAGGGGGTGGGAGTAGTCAGATTGTCTTGAAATCCAACCAGGGGAGAGAAAGAATATAAGAAAAAAAGGAAAGGAGTATATGAGTAAATCTTCACACACACAATGGAAAACACTTTTAATTTAGTTCCTGACTGCTCTACCTCCTCTGAGCTCTCAACAATGGAAATGCTGCACTCTTTGAATTGACCTCTGATGGCATGCCTCTTCGCTTTTATATCATACACTTGGTCATCTGTTGTTCACCACAAATGTGGAACAATCTTGTTCAATGAAGGAGGGTTTAATCTTACATCTCCCAAGGAAATCACCCAGCTTGGTGATAGTAATTCTTCCATAATCATTCCCCTTCTTTTGTACTCTTTTCTCACAATGAATGAAATGGTGACATTTCATTCACCAAAGAATTATAGACTTCTGGTGGGATTTTTTTCCTAAGCTAAACATAGTATTAGGATTTTTTTCCTAAGCTAAACATAGTATTATTCTCAACAAAACAAAAATGGACTTTACTCACATCTGTCTATTTAGTGGTTACCTTCAGTACATTATAATTGAGTCATTTTAATTACATTGCAGCTCTGAATGTGTCTTCACATTAGGAGTCATACCTTCTCTCCTACAAATACCAGAAAATAGAACTGCACCTGTTTAATTGGCGATCTCATTGCTGACTACAGGGAAAATTTGATATTTCATTTCCATCACTGAATGTTTGTAACTCAGGGCAGTATTTACAATCAAGCATTTGATTTTCAGCTTGCTCTAAGAATGGGGCGAGGGATTTTTTTTTTCTTTTTCCTTTTTCCTTTTTTTTTTTTTTTTTTTTTTGAGATGGAGTCTCACTCTGTCACCCAAGGTGGAGGGCAGTGGCACGATTTCGGCTCACTGCAACCTCCACCTCCTGGATTTAAGCAATTTTCCTGTCTCAGCCTCCCTAGTAGCTGGGACTACAGGCACTCACCACCACGCCTGGCTAATTTTTGTATTTTTAGTACAGACAAGATTTCACCATGTTGGTCAGGGTGGTCTCAAACTCCTGACCGCAGATGATCCACCCTCTTCAGCCTCCCAAAGTGCTGGGATTACAGACGAGGGCCACAGTGCCCGGCATCATTTTTCAAATAAATGACAAGGTATGTGGGGTGGGTATGCTATATCATTATTATCTTTACAATGTTCAGTAAAATGTATTGTTTTCCTCATTTCATAGAAGATAGATGCTACATTGTCATACAGTATCTAAGCTGGATTTCTACTAATCCTTTCTGACTCCAAATGCTTTTTCATTATACTGAGCTATAAATGTTATGATATTCACATTATCTCTCTTCTTTCTTCCTACTCTGCTAATGAAAATGTCATGAATAAGCTAATCTATGCCATTTAATTCAAACTATTTCCTCACATGGATAATTAGAGCTATCACTTATGGAATTCTTTGAAATGTATGAAATTTGAAACCAAAGAGATTTGGGTCTAACTTGACGCTAATCCAGAGTGAATTATATAATCTCTCTGAGCTTCATGGAGGTAATAGGTAAGTTAAATGGTATGTCAGAGGAATTTCATAAGTGGTACCTGATCCCAGTGCTTTGAGAGGCAGAGGTAGGAAAATCATGTAGGCCAGGAGTTTGAGACCAGCTTGGGCAACACAGTGAGACCTCCTTTTCTAAAAAAAAAAAAAAAAAAAAAAATTAGGCATAGTGGCACTTGCCTGTTGAACTAGCTACTAGGGAGACTGAGGCAGAAGGATCATTCCTGAGCCCAGGAGCTCAAGGTTACAGTGAGCTATGATCACGCTACCATTCCAGTCTGGGCAACAGAGTGAGACCCCGTCTCTAAAAATAATAATAATAATATAATATAATAATTAATAAAATATTGTTTGATTTGTAATTGAGACATTAATCATTATAAACACAAGCCATGTGATCAGTTTTTGGCACAGTGTGGAGAAAATATATTCAATCCTGCAAAGGAGAAATATTCTCACTATACTTAGGGGTTAATAGACCTTGTTTTATAATCCTAATTCTACTGTAAGCAGCTGTATAACGTTGAACAATTTGCCTAATGTAAGCCTACTTTTTCTCAGTTGTAAAATAAAGTTAATAATAGTAATCTCGTGCAATTGTTAAGATGATTAAAAGAGACAATACAGGTAACATTCTTGACATAATACTGAACAAACTATGTTCTCAATGCATATTTATGCTGATTATGGAATACTGAATGTTCATACTAAAAGGAACAACTCTTTGAATATATACTGCTTTTCTAATATTAATAGGTAGTAATTAGGATGGTCAACTTCATGATTTACCTGAAACTGGGGAATTTCCTAAGATGCAAGATTTTCATTGCTGAAACCTGGGAAGTCTTTTGAAAACTAGGATTAGTTGGCCACTGAAGTTCAAGGTTTCTCAACCAAGGCACTATTGACTTTTGGGGTTGGATAATTACTTGTTATTGGAGGCTATGCTGTGCTTTGTACTATGTTTAGCAGTATCCCTGGCCTCCACCCACTCGATGCCAGTAGTACCCCACCCCTGTTGTACAACCAAAAATATTTCCAGATATTGCCAAATCTCCCTCGAGGGCAAAATTGGCCCCAGTTGAAAACCTCTGCTCTAGTACAGGAAGAAAACAGATAAATAATAAATGCAAAGTGGATTTTGTAGAAGACTCCACAGATACTGCTTCATTTGTAATTATAAATAGCTGACTGCTTAGTAGAAACTCTTCATATATTTTAATTGGTATGAAAATTATCCAGCAGTGTAATTAAAGCAGTGCAACCTGTGGTCATTTTGTTAATAATTTTAAAACATTGTCATTGTTTCCAGGAATGCAGAGAAAAATCAAACTCCTACCCAGCCACTTATTACACTCTGTATTAATTGTATATTTACTTACCTGCATTTAATACTAAATTATATCACCAGAACCAAGTTCTGCTCCCCCTATGAAATAGAAATACATTAAATATTCATTAAATAAATAAATACAAATACTAAAATGTATATAACCTAGGGATAATTGGGCATACTATCAGCCAATCTTACCATCTCTGTCTTTTAGTTGGGATATTTATGCCATTTATATTTAATGCAATAATTTATATAGTTACATTCAAGCCTATCATCTTGCTATTTGTTTTCTATCTGTTCTATCTTTATTCATTCCTTTTTTCTTCATCATCTGTCTTCTTTTGGGTTAAATTAATATGTTTTTGATTCTATTTAATCTCCTTTACTACTCCATTCCTTGTTTTGTTATATAAGTGGTTATTTCAGGATTTATAGTATACATATTTAGCTTATCTCTATCTTCAAGTAATAGTATGCCAATGCAATTTCTTTCTTCCAATCTTTTTACTTTTTACTTTTTCATATGTTATAAATCCCATATTGCATTGTTGCAATTTTATCTAAACAGTTGCTTTCATCTAACATCAATTTTCTTTTCCCTGGAAAGCTTCCTTTAGCCTTTCTTACAGTGTAAGTATGCTGATAATGAATTCTCTCAACTTTTGTATGTCTTAAAAAGTATTGATTTCATCTTTATTTTTTAAGCCTATTTTTTCTGAGTATGGAATTCTACACTGAAAGCTGTAGGTTTTCTTTTAGTAGTTTGAAGACATTGATTAATTGTCTTCTTGCTTCTTTCTAGATTTTTTTCTAACAAAAAATATGTCATGAATGAAAAATCTGTTATACTCATCTTCTGCAATAGGGTATCTTTTTGTTGTGAAAACTTTTAAGATTTTTCTGTCATTAGTTTTGTGCAAATTGATTATAATAAGACGACGTGATTTTCTTAATGTTTCTTGTGCTTGGAGTTCATTGAGTGTTTTGGGAACTGTGGGTTCCCAAATTTATTTTCATCAAATTTGCATAATTTGAAGTTATTATTTTTTCAAAACTTTTTCTTTTTTAGGAGAATTTCTGCATACCTTTCTTCCTGTGTTCTCTAATGTTCACATATTACATATATAACTATAGTACAACTATTATTATTTTGATTTTTTTTATTTCCATAGTTCATTGTGGAACAGGTGGTGTTTTGCTACATGAATAAGTTCTTTAGTGGTGATTTGTGAGATTTTGGTGCACCCATCACCCGAGCAGTATACACTGCACCCTATTGTAGTCTTTTATCTCTCAACCATTTCCCCCCCTTTCCCCCTGAGTCCCCAAAGTCCATTGTCCATTTTCTCATTCTTATGCCTTTGCATCCTCATAGCTTAGCTCCCACTTATGAGTGAGAACATATGATGTTTGGTTTTCCATTCCTGAGTTACTTCACTTAGTATAATAGTCTCCAATTTCATCCAGGTTGCTGTAAATGCCATTAATTCATCTTTTATGGCTGAGTAGTATTCATTATATATATATATAATATGTATATATACACACACTACAGTTTCTTTATCCACTCGTTGATTGATGGGCTTTTAGGTTGGTTTCACATTTTTGCAATTATGAATTGTGCTGCTATACACATATGTGTGCAAGTATCTTTTTCATGTAATGACTTCTTTTCCTCTGGGTAGATACACAATAGTGGAATTGCTGGATCAAATGGTAGTTCTACTCTTAGATCTTTAAGGAATCTCCACACTGTTTTCCATAGTGGTTGTACTAGTTCACATTCCCACCAGCAGTGTAGAAATGTTCCCTGTTTACCACATCCATGCCAACATCTATCATTTTTTAATTTTTTGATTATGGCCATTCTTGCAGGAATAAGGTGGTATCACATTGTGGTTTTCATTTGCATTTCCCTGATTATTAGTGATATTGAGCATTTTTTATATGTTTATTGGCCATTTGTATATCTTCTTTTGAGAATTTTCTATTCATGTCCTTCACCCACTTTTTGGTGGGATTGTTTGTTGTTTATTGCTGATTTGTTCAAGTTCATTGTAGATCCTGGATATTAGTCCTTTGTCAAATGTATAGACTGTGAAGACTTTCTGCCACTCTGTGGGTTGTCTATTTACTCTGCTGACTGTTCCTTTTGCCGTGCAAAAGCTCTTTAGTTTAATTCAGTCCCAGCTATTTATTTTTGTTTTTATTGCATTTGCTTTGGGGTTCTTGGTCATGATATCCTTGCCTAAGCCAATGTCTAGAAGGGTTTTTCCAATGTTATTTTCTAGAATTTTTATAGTTGCAGGTCTTAGATTTAAGTCCTTAATCCAGCTTGAGTTGATTTTTGTACAAGGTGAGAGATGAAGATCCAGTTTCATTCTCCTACATGTGGCTAGCCAATTATCCCAGCACCATTTGTTGAAAATGGTGTCCTTTCCCCAACTTTATTTTTGTTTGCTTTGTTGAATATCAGTTGGCTGTAAGTATTTGGGTTTATTTCTGAATTATCTATTCTGTTCCATTGGTCTATGTGCCTTTTTTATACTAGTACCATGCTGTTTTGGTGACTATGGCCTTATAGTTTAGTTTGAAATCAGGTAATGTGATGCCTCCAGATTTGTTCTTCTTGCTTAGTCTCACTTTGGCTATGCAGGCTCGTTTTTGGTTCCATATGAATTTTAGATTTTTTTTATAATTCTGTGAAGAATGATGGTGGTATTTTGATGGGAATTGTGTTTAATTTGTAGATTACTTTTAGCAGTATGGTCATTTTCACAATATTGCTTCTACCCATCCATGGGTATGGGATGTGTTTCTATTTGTTTGTGTCATCTATGATTTCTTCCAGCAGTGTTTTGTAGTTTTGTATTTAAGTTTTTTTTTTTTTGCAGCTATTGTAAATGGGGTTGTGTTCTTGATTTGGTTCTCAGCTTGATCACTGTTGGTGTATAGAAGAGGTACTAATTCGTGTACATTAATTTTGTATCTAGAAACTTCGCTGAATTCTTTTATCAATTCTAGGAGCTTTCTGGAAGAATCTTTAGGGTCAAAACTTTTTCTGTTTCCTCTCTCTGTTTTCTTTCAAGGACTCCAGTTAAACATATATCAGCTTGTATGAAGTCCCACAACTCTCTGAAGCTCTGTTTCCTTTTTTAAATTATCTTTCTTTTTGTGTTTCATTTTTGATAATTTTATTGCCATGTCTTCAAGTTTACTAATCTTTTCTTCTGCCTTGTCTATTCTGCCGTTAATCCTATTCAATGTACCTTTCATTTCACATATTGTCATTTCTATCTCTAGAACTTTAACTTGAATCTTATTTTGTATCTTACATACCTCTACTTAACTTTTTGAACATATGAAATGCAGTTATAATTCATTTGATGTCCATTCTAACATAAGGGTCAGTGCTCAGTGAATTTAGGTGAAATGATTTTTCCCTTAATATTTGCCATATTTTCCTGCTTCTTGAATGCCTGATGATTTTTTTTATTGGATGTCATACACTGTTAATTTTACATTTTGGGGTACTGGATATTTTTGAATTCTTGTAATTATTCTTGAACTTTATTCTGAATGAAGTTAAGTTGCTTGGAAACAAGTCGTCTCTTTTCTTGCTTTTAAGATTTGTTAAGCAAGAGTAAAGCAGGGCTCAGTCTAGGGCGAATTATCTTCTACTACTAAGGCAAGACCCTCTGTGTACTCTATCCAATGCCCATGAATCAAAAGGCTTCCCAATGTAGTTAGCAAAAACAGACTGTTCCTGGCTTTGTAATAGCCAGAGGCACTGTTACCTCTAATGCTTCTCGGTGATTCTTTCCCTGTTGTCCCACAGTTACTTCACGTGCATGTGCACTATTTTTTAAGATGGTAATGCTTCATATAGATGAAATATAAAGAAATTAATTTAAAAGATGAATATTACTATATATACCAGAATAGTTTACTCTCACTTCCTGAAAATTTTGTTTTTTTAAAGAAGAGAGATAACTCCCAGATCACATAACAGCTACCATAAACAAATGAGGTAGAAGCCATATGGAGAAGTAAACTATCCAGAGAGGAGCAAGGAGGCTTAGCAGAGGCAGATGTCAAGTTACACCAGAAAAAAAAAAAAATGTGTTTGCTGAAGGTGAGTGTTAACCTTGTTTTGTGAAAGCTACATTCCATCTGTGGAATATCAGAGATTGAGCACATGAGCATGTTGCCAGCAGAAGTCCTCTTGGAGCAAATTTTGACCAGAAAAGCAGAGGAAGTGAGCTATGCAAATAATAACAAAGAGGAGCCAGAGCTGGAAGAAACAATCTGTCTCTGTAACAGCAGAGGACTACAGAGGCTAGAAGGCTAGTCTACACCTCTCAGCCTCAATAAATAGCTAGTCCAAGAAAATCCAGCTAATTCAAGGATGTTTTATTTTATTTTATAAATTATTTTATTTGTTCCATGATGATTTAGAGGGACTGTCTTCAAACTGGTACAAATGTTTCATAAATAATATCTGACCGTTTTCTAACCAATTGAGTAATGTGTTGCATAATAAGCTACCTCACATCTTTCAGCAAGAAATACTTTAAATTTGAATAGTAAAGACATTACGTAATGAATTAGGACAAAATTAAAATTTACTTTAAATGTTTCTTTGCGGGAAGAGGACACCACACTTCTATGAATGAAGAGAAACATTTTTACAGTCCGGAGGTATTTTTTTTAACACCTATTATGCCATGAATTCATAGGAAATATGAATAATTCATAAAGAATCATTCATCGAGGGAATAGGTTCCAGCAGCTCAGGCTCCTTTCCATTGGTTCTCACAAAGCGTGCTTCTCTGAATGGAGCAGGCTGGCACTTCAGTTGAACCCAGGTACCTTTCTCCTTGGCTTCCTTCTTTTTCTGATCATTTTCCTTCACGCATTTCGGGAAGCTATCTCAACTCTTAGAGTGCGTAATGTGTTCAATACGCACATTCATTTTCTTGGCAAGAATCTTGCCCTTGACTTGTTTACAGCAATGCCAACAGCATGTTGGGTGACATTGTAGACTCTTCCAGTTTTGCCATGGTAACCCTTGTGGGGCACTCCTTTTTGAACAGTATCTATTCCCTTGATGTCGACAATATCACCTTTCTTATAGATTCGCATATATGTGGCCAAAGGAACAACTCCATGTTTTCCAAAAGGCCTAGAAAACGTGTATCAGATGCCTCTCCTCTTTCCCTTTGTGTTCGTCATTTTGGTGAATTACTGGAAGATGGTAGTTCTGGCTGAAAGAAGGATGTTTTATTTTTCAAGGTTTGCATTTAATAAATAAAAATGTGTTATAAGAAACAAACATGGGAAGGAACATCAAAACTTACCTACAGATGAAAGAACACTGCAAACAAGTTGCCATGGAGCAAACAAAAGTCGTCACCAAACATTTTGTCATGGATTTTTTTAAAAATTAATGAAGGGACTACTTTTGAAGTAAGACCTCAAAATAGAAACATAGGAACTCTGGGAAGATATAGAAAGACAACAGAAAGAAATAAAATATGATCTGGAAGAACTCAGAAAAGAAGTAGAGAGGGGAAATTATCCTAACAAAATAAATTGAAACTTGCATAAGGGAAAATAGGCAATATGAAAAACACAATAAGGAATATGGAGAAAATGGGAAACTGACCACATTGAAATGAAAATAAACAGGAGGGAAGAAAGGAATGTGAAAGGAAGGGTAGGGGAGGGGAGAGGAGAGGAGGGGAGGGGAGGGAAGAAGAGAGGGAGAGAGAGGGACAGACTAGGGAGATAGGGAGATAAATATAAATAAAAGATATACATTGGAGATCCACATATACATGTTGGGAGAAGTCGCTGAAGAACAAAAAAAATGAACAGAACAAATTTTAAGGTATAATTCAACAGTGCTTTTGTTAAAATGAAAGACTTAAATTTTCATATTTGACAAACACATTGGGTAGCAAGAAATTGACCAAGAATGGTTAACATAAAGACATTTCCTAGTAAAACTACTGGGCTTTAAAATAAAGATTAATTTTCTTCCTAGCCAGGCAAGATAAATATTATTTATGAGGAAAAAGTCATAGGTCATACTCATATTTCTTCACAGCAACATTTAACAGCAGAAGACATCAGAAGGCATTCAACAACCAAACAAGATTCTTACTGTGTATTAAAGATACAACCTTTAATGTGTATCAAGGAAAGAAATATGAGTTGAGGATTCTATCCAGCAAAACTATCTTTCAAATACAGACTATAGACAAACAGTTCTGAATCTGCAAGAATTCAAAGAATATTTTCCTGAAGGCCAAAAGGCAACCAACCAAAGAATGGGTAAATTAGAGCAAAAGGAATGATAAACAGTTTTGAAAAATTTTAACTGACAGCTAAGACTGAAATCAGTGTTGGGTACTGAACCAATCCAAATGTTACAGAGTGAAATGAAAAATTAATAAATATATGGCAGTTATGAGTATGTATGTAAGTGCATAGCATAGCAACCACCTCCACGTAGCAAAAATTGCAAGCATTATAAGGAAATATAGGAAAGGATAGACTAGTAGTAGTAGGAAAGTAATAGGAAATATAGGAAAGAATAGACTAGTAGTAGGAGTTTTTAATTCATACCTACCATTTCACGACAGGGTAAAAGGGCAAGAATATGAATGAGAATGTAAATAACCTTTATAGTATAACTTAAAAAATAGTTGTGTCTAGACTGTTTGTTTAACATTCATAAATTCCAAAAAGTAGAACTAGTTTAGCTAACATTCTCTGATTACAATGTAATAAACTAAAAAAAGCAGGAAAACTAAAAGTTTTCTTCAGAGGGAGTTTTTGCTGTTGTTGTTCGTTTGTTTGTTTTTTGAAATGGAGTCTCGCTCTGTCACCCAGGCTACAGTGCAGTGGCCTGATTTCGGCTCACTGCAACCTCCGCTTCCCGGGTTGAAGTGATTCTCCTGCCTCAGCCTCCTGAGTATCTGGGATTACAGGTGCGTACCACCACCCCCGACTAATTTTTGTATTTTTAGTAGAGACAGGGTTTCACCATGTTGGTCAGTCTGGTCTCAAACTCCTGACCTCATGATCCGCCCACCTCAGCCTCCCAAAGTTCTGGGATTACAGGCATGAGCCACCGCGCCTGGCCTCAGAAGGAGTTTTGTTGTTGTTGTTGTTGTTGTTGTTATTGTTTTTGTTTTTTTGTTTTTGTTTTTGTTTTTTGAGACGGTGTCTCGCTCTGTCGCCCAGGCCGGACTGCGGACTGCAGTGGCACAATCTCGGCTCACTGCAAGCTCTGCCTCCTGGGTTCACGCCATTCTCCTGCCTCAGCCTCCCTAGTAGCTGGGACTGCAGGCGCCCGCTACAGCGCCAGGCTGATTGTATTTTTAGTAGAAACGGGGGTTTCACCGTGTTAGCCAGGATGGTCTCGATCTGTGGACCTCATGATCCACCCGCCTCGGCCTCCCAAAGTGCTGGGATTACAGGCGTGAGCCACCGCGCCCGGCCCTCAGAGGGAGTTTTAAAACAACTCGAGTCAAGTAGAAAATGCAAACATTTATAGTTGCGTTGTATCCATGTGCATGTTTATATGCATATTTTGAACATTGTTTTAGAAAATCATCAATAGGCCAGGCGCGGTGGCTCACGCCTGTAATTCCAGCACTTTAGGAGGCCAAGACACACGGATTGCTTGAGGTCAAGAGTTCGAGACCACCCTGGCCAACATGGTGAAACCCCGTCTCTACTAAAAATACAAAAATTAGCTGGGCATGGTGGCAGACGCCTGTAATCCCAGCTACTCAGGAGGCTGACGCAGGAGAATCGCTTTAACCGGGGAGGTGGAAGTTGCAGTGAGCCTAGATCGGCCCATTGTACTCCAGCCTGGGCGACAAGAGCAAAACTCTGTCATAAAAATAAATAATAATAAAATAAGAAAAGAAAAAAAAATCAGCAATAATGAAAAGCTACACATCAGAACAAATGGGATAGAGATACAACAGGACTCTGAAGAAAATTTATTACCTTAAATTTTTAGATAATTTTTTAAAAGGAATGAAAAATTAATTCAGCCAATAACCAAAATGTTGGTTAAAAAAATCATGTAAAACAAAATGCAGGAATTAATAAAAATACAAGCAAAAATGAAAGAGTTAGAAAATAAACTACAGGCCTTCATGATTCTAAAGATAATGTGTTTAACTGACTTTGATGGGAAAGTTTGCCATAGGAGAAGGAAAACTCAAAAGTCTGCTTGAGAAGTTAGCCTGTAATATGTGAAACAGGCCCAGTGCAGTGGCTCATGCATGTAGTCCCAGCACTTTGGGAGGCCAAGGCGGGTGGATCACCTGAGTTCAGGAGTTCGAGACGAGCCTGGCCAACATGGCAAAACCCCATCTCTAGTAGAAATACAAAAATTAGCTGGGCATGGTGGCAGGTGCCTGTAATCCCAGCTACTTGGGGAGGCTGAGGCAGGAGAATCGTTTGAACCTGGGAGATGGAGATTGCAGTGAGCCAAGATCACACCACTGTACTCCAGCCTGGGCAACAGAGTGAGACTCTGTCTCAAAAAAAAAACAAACAAACAAAAAATGTGAAACAAAATAAGAAGGCATTCACATTAACTTAGAGACATTTTGTTTTGTTTCATTTTGTTTTTTATCATGGACCAGGAGGGTGATTTTTTCAGAAAAAGAACTAGGCTTCTTAGTCTTAGTTTATATAACTGAGAGAAAAAAATAAAGAATATCTTTTTCATCAATACCATTATGTAACAAAACTAAAAGGTAATAACAATAGCAGTGTGTAGAAATATACAAATCACAGTGTCAGAGTGATACTCTTGGGTGGTAGAACATTCTGCTTTCTCTACAATGAATATGTATTCTTTATGTAATAAAAATTAAAATACGATTCCCTACTTCACAGCATACCCAGAAATCAATTCCAGATGAATTACAGATTTATATGTGAAAGAAAAAGAATAGACCTTTTAAGGAAAATGTAAGATAACATATGGGCCTTGGGAATAGTTAAAAATTTATTTAGAAAGATTCAAAACTGTCAACCAAAAATGATAAACTGGATTACAGTAAAATTGAGAACCTCTGTGCATCAGATACCATTTGGAGAGAGAGAAGTATGTTGGAGAAATTATTTGTAATTATATAAAATGACAAAGAACTTCTTTCTAAATAGAGAAACAAAGGAAAAAATAAGACATGGGATTTCTAAAGGAAAAATAATACATGGGATTATAGGAAAATTAAGAACTATTTTAAGTCACTGTCAAGAGAGTGAAACGTGTGGGAGACCTATTTATCTAACAAAGATTTGTATCCAGAACATATTACTAAAGGCTCCTCTACATTAAATAAAAGACAACCAAACAATAGTCAAAAGACTTTAAAAGACATTTCACAAACAGGATATAAAAATAGCAAATAAACATTGGAAAATTTACTCAAAACCATTAATCAAGATAATGCAAACAAAAAAAGCACATACCCACAGGCTGAATAAGTTTAAAAGACGGATAATATCAAATGGTGGCAATGACACCGTGCAACTGGAGCTCTCAGACACTGCTGAGTGGGGATGCAAATTGCTACAACCAGTTTGAGCTAAACCTAAAAACTACCCAAAAGCCAATCATCAGTAGAAAAGATCAAGAAATTGTGCTATATGTGCACAATGGAATACTAGACAGAATGAAAATGTAAAATCTGCAGTTACATGCAACAATATAAATAAATGTCACAAGGAAACTGTTTAGAGAGAGACCCAGACCCCACAAAAAAGGATAAATATTGCATGATTCCATATCTATACAATATGAAAGAACAGAGAAAAATACTCTATGTCATTAGAAGTCCAGGTACTTGCTAACCCTTGGGATGCAAAGAGTAGAGATTAGAGTGAAGTTAAGGGATTTTCTAAGATGGTAGAAGCATTCTGTTTCTTGATCTGGATTTTAGTTGTACAGGTGGGTTGTTTTGTGAAAGTTTATACATCTACACTCTTACATTCATTTTTCTATGTGTGGGTATGTAATACTGTATTTTTATTTAATATGTTAATATTGAAAACACTTTTTTTTTACTATATGGGAAAAGCTTAAAAGAACCTCAGGTAATTAAACATTAAAATAATCTTTGAGGGTAAATATTTATTTCCGGACACAATTTAATACAAAAATTGGAGCCTATAACTAGACTCTCACAATCCAAAAATATCAGGAAAATTCTGACAAAAATATCATCTATTGCTATTTATGAATCACTTAACAATGTATTCAATTTTTCTTTATATTTCCTCCAAAGAACATGCTTGCATTTAATTAGAATACATTGTCAACTACATGGCGCTTAACTCATGAGTTAAAAAATAAAGAAAGAAAAAAGGAAATTAATAACTTTCCCTTGATTTTGAGGGATTCATTAATGATTTATTCGTTTTCTTTTAAAATATGTAGTGCTGCTAAGTTTACTCAAGAGAATGTAGACTCCTGATGGGTCTAATCATCATTTTCTATTTTATTTGAAACTTCTTGACTTTTTACACCATTTTGCATATTAAGGTCTATATCCTGTTGTACAGTATTATAGGATTATTTAGTAGAAGTATTTTTTCTGACACAATGGATTCACACAAAATACATCAATTGACTTCTATACAGAGTGATGTTTCTAGTCCAGGAAAAATGAAATATAAGTGGAACAGTCAACTGCTTTAAAGGAAATACATTTTTCTAAACAATTATACCATTGTTTCTGTTTAAATGGTCCTTATATTGGAATTGTACAAAGCATAATGAACTGATGTGTCTTGCTCCTGAAATTTGTCTTTTGGCAAAATGTTCTGGAAAATAAGTTCTTATATCTATGGTTTAAGGGCCATATAAGTAAAGTGTTTCCTTCTATACAAAGTATTCAAATAGTATATTCTGCATTTCAATTTGCTAATGAGACAAAATTTTAGCAGTCTGTTAGGGGCAGAAAAGGTTAAAAGAATTATTACCATTAAGATTTTTTTTTAATTCTACACTAAGGCAAAGATATATTGTATTGAGAAAAAGTAAAAATAATTGTATTTTAAGGAAGAGTTAAACAAAAAATAGACATTATGTGGCATTTAACTACTAGAGGGTTTTGCTAGGGAAAAAAAAATGGCAGAAGATTAGAGAACACAGGAACCAGTCTTGGAGTTTGCCCCAGTGACCTGACTGAATGACAAATAAGGTGGAACACCACCAACACAGGGAGAAAAAAAGGCAAGGAGACTTTAGCAAGCCCATGAAGGAAGGGAAGATATTGTTCCAAGGATAGAAGAAGAAAGGAGATACTCTCTCCCTATCCAGCTTAAGTTACAAAACTCTGGAAGCAATGGGAGGGGCTAAAATTACAACTCTGTTCTGGCTGGGAAGGTGCCTGGAAATCCATCAGGCTAACATGATAATGACTGAATGGTTTAAATATAAGACTCTCTAATATGTTTGCAAAGAGCAAAGTAAATGCCTGCACTAAGGAGCAGGGATTTGCTGACTCTGAGCAAAAATTCATACAGGCTTTTTCATTCCAGTATACTTCACCACATTTTTTCAAAAACAATAACTATTTATAACCAATATAGCCTAGTAAGAGTGATACTCAAGACATTGTCACACCAAAGAACATGTATGTCAAACTTCTTCTTCTTTTAAGGTCTCTGTTCTCTTACCTGTAAAATCAGAAGATTGGACTGGATAACTTCTGTGACCATTTACACACACAACATTTTTTTTCTATAATTTTATGATTTAGAATAAAGTATAAAATATACAAGACCACCTGGGAAGGGAAGAGGTTTCAGGCTAAAGAAGGACAATATGAATATTGAATCTTCATTATGAAGGGAGGGTAGCAAAAAATAGATGTTGCACTTTGGGATATTATATAGGAGCTTCAAGAAATACCTTGTTCCTTGATGAAACAAAGTAAGGTGGAAATAAAAAGCTGAAATCAATATTTTGGTATCCAAAAGAGGCCTACTAAGCTCAAATGAATTACATGTAGTCAATAAAGCTTTACAAACAGCTTAGAGAGAAAAGGGTGCATTACGTGGTTTCTTTTGAGAAATTTTGTAGATTATGCACACTGACTTCTTTTGTTCCAACATTTTACACTGCACACATATATAGAGACTTAAGTATTAGGGTCATTTTAAAAACTGAAATGAACTTATCAAAGTGCATGGTTTCTATTACTGAATATTCTCACCCTCACGAATCGAGATCAAAATTATATTTTATGTAAAGGAATGTACTTTTTATAGAAAATTAAAATCAGATATATCCCAATAAATAAATTAAGATAAATAAATTCAAATTCACAGGAATTACTTTGAAAATACACCAGCCAAAGGGATGCCTTACATAGTATTTCTTTACTTTCATGGTTTTTGTTTGTTTGTTTTTTAAACAAAATTCACATTTTATTTAGATTGAAATAAACTACACAAAATTGATTTTCTTCACCAAAAATAACAGCAATATTTTCCATATTTTTCTAGATAAACCTCAACACTTATTTTTGTAGGTTTTCCAGGTTTTTCTTATAAATCAACATGAGGCAGTAGATAAGAGTCATGGAAAAAGACATACAAAAAACAGACAAATCAGTTGTCAGTATCCATGGCCTCCGATTCTGCCTTCACCATGAAACAGAAGTGTTCAACATATACCTGCTAAAAAGCTTAGGAAGATGTAGGCTCCACAAAGGAATGTAAACAGCAACAACGAGATGTGGGAAAAAAAACAGGCTCTTCCATTCAAACTTTGACTTTTGTTTGTTCCTTTAAGTTCATTTGAGAAAGGCAAAATCTACACTGAAGTCCTTGTTTGGAGAGCTCACAAGCTTTTCTCTGGTAATTTCTTGTAACTGTCCAGTATAGATTTTTAACATACTTAAAACTCCTATTAGTCAAAGGTCAGTTGTGGGCTTCCCTGTAACATTTTATAAAATGTATTCCTTCCTCCCATACCTCTTCAAAATATATTTCTTCAAAGAATTCATAACACCCAACGAGTAGAGATCCACAGTGATAATAAATGTTATGTCTAAAATGACTTAACTAAAACAATTCCAGAGTGCTGCTAGCAGAGATCACACAGAAGGAAACATGGCACTTTCAGTGTTCTCTTCTAGAAGAACAGATAGGTCTTCAAAGCATTCGAGTTCAAACAGGGGCCATTTAAACAGGTAGATTATCAACGGCTAATGTACTCAG
Organism: Gorilla gorilla gorilla; assembly: GCF_029281585.2. NCBI lineage: Eukaryota > Metazoa > Chordata > Mammalia > Primates > Hominidae > Gorilla > Gorilla gorilla. The sequence continues at coordinate 57,705,668 of NC_073234.2, read as the reverse complement.
TGGAGTCCTATAGGCAAAGATATTTAGTGATTAAGTGGCCTACATACACCTTATGGCTTTTCTTCCAAATATCAAATATGAGAAAGCCAATTTTTTTTTTTTTTTTTTTTTTTTTTAGACAGTCTTGCTCTGTCACCCAGGCTGGAGTGCAGTGGCGCGATCTTGGCTCACTGCAAGCTCCGCCTCCCGGGTTCAGGCCATTCTCCTGCCTCAGCCTCCTGAGTAGCCAGAATTACAGGGGCATGCCGCCACCACGCCCAGCTAATTTTTGTGGTATTTTTAGTAGAGACGGGGTTTCACCATGTCAGCAAGGATGATCTCGATCTCCTGACCTCGTGATCTGCCCGCCTCGGCCTCCCAAAGTGCTGGGATTACAGGCGTGAGTCACCGCATCCCGCCAGGAAAGCCTATTTTTAAAAGTCTCTTACGTATTTTCCACAGTTTCTGAATTATCTGTGGGAAGCTCTAACTTACTTGTATAGAGTTTAACGTATGTGTCCACCATTAAATCCAGGTCATTTTTTATATCAAAATTTATGTTAAGCAAAGCCAAGTTACTCGACCTTTGGTCTGTCAAAGTGTTCCACAAATAGGCCTTAAGACTCTTTCATCCGTTTTCATACTGCTCATTCTCAACCTTCATCACAGGACCTTCAGCAATGCATACACATTAGGAAAAAACTTAATGTCAGGCATGTGGAAGGCTTCATAGATGGTGGATGGAAGCTGTATATTTTTCCTCCTGTGTTTCCATTTGATTCTCCAACAATGAAGCTCGGCTGAGACCATGTTGGGATTGGGTAAGTCACTACTATACAGGTCAGCATGGTGTTCCTCCAACGTATTGACTTTGAGTTGTCCCATGACTGAGGGTACCAGAGATAAGCATTTAAGAGCTTTGAGGTGCTGTTCTGAGAATATGTCTTTAAGTTCCTGAATAATGTGCTCCACTGTTGGGACACTTAGGATTTCTTTATAGTAACTCTCAGAGGTTAGCTGAGATTCCAAGTTACCCTGGTGAGCTCTGCGGAATTTCCCAGGAAGTTTCATTTGAATATCAAGTTTGGTTGCCAAATTTGTGGCTTCCTCAAACCGAAATTCATGATAAACTTCAATATTTTCCATCACTTCGTTGAGTGAATGCAGTACTGCAGTCAAGCCACCGGCTGCAAAGAAGACATCAGAGGTTTGCGCCTGGAGGTTTTTCCCAAAGGCTCTTGTAAAAGATAGGACACTTTTAAGAACAACAATAGCAACAATGAAATCAAAATCTGTTACTGCACTGCAGAGTACAAATGCTTGGCCAGCTATACAGTTATTGCATTAATATTTGTGTCACTATTTCTACCATCTAAACATAAAACAAGTGCTTGCAGGAGTTCCACTAAAATTTCAAAAGCATTAGGCCTGCCTGTCCACTGAGAATGGCAGATTTCCTTCAGTTCTTTACCCCTTTCTTTACTATTCTGAAAAAAAAACAACAACCAGAAATTACATTGTCAACTTCTAAAAGCAGTTGTGGTGATCCATGGAAAAAAGAACACACTTCCTCAATTGTTCCTAATGCAACAGATACTCCCATAACAGGTACTGATTTTGCCAACCACATATTTAAGGCACAGGAAGAGTAGATTGTGTAGGTAGCTTGGGGATATTTCTTTAAAAGTCTGGAAGCAACACTTTTCATTTTGGAAGAAAATCCACTAGACACAATGTAAGCCTGGTCACGACAATACTCCATATTTAATCCCCACTTCTCAATTATCATAGTGTGAAATTTCACAGCCATAATTTCTGCTTCCGCTTCATAAGGCAGGAAGCCTACAAATTCCTCTCATAGGTTATGAGATTCATCAACAATCCTCACCAACACAGGTAGGTGCTCTTCCCCTGATGTCCACTACGTCGTCAATGATAATGGAAAAGAAGTGTGAGTCTCTCACTTCCCTGAGAGTTTCTTCTCGAATACAGCTCTCACAGATCTCTAGAACTGCCTCTGCTGTGTTTTTGAACAAAACAACGTTTTAACTGCTGTTGCCTCAAACCGTTTTCTCAGAACCTCTTCACCAGAATTTATCCGGCACTCCAGCAGTGCTTGAAAGTTATCTGGATTAGAGACCTTCTGGGATTTCATCAGCCTCATGTCCATCCAGAGGTATGTTTTGCCTTCCCATCAGAATCAAGATTTCAAATAGAGATTTTAGGTATTCCTTGTTTTCCTTCTCTTCAAGGGTTAGAGGCAAAATGTCCTCATCTTGCCCTTCACCCTCTTCTTCACTGGGGTTGTGAGCATTGCTATTGTTGGTTTCTTTCTGGTTTTGTTCCTGCTCAGAAGTTTCATCAATTTTTTTTTTCTGTTTCAGTGTCCTGATTTCGTCTTCACTCAGTTTTTTATTTGTTTTCTGTGTCTACTATGTGGGTTGTTCAAATGACTGGTAAGATCAAATATTGTTGATATCGCATTATCTCGAAGAACTGTCCTATAAGGACTAGTTCTACAAATCATAGAGGTCGCAAAATGTTTGGCACATAATCGATAACGTTTATTTAGCTGATCATGTGTTTTACCTTCTAAATCTGCTCTCCTACAATTCTCTACCCACTTCTGGCATCTGGCCGGGTACCGCGGGAACCTGAAGAAGGCCACGTCGGACTGTGTGCTCTTCCGCATGCGGTTGAGGGCAGCGGAGAAGTTCGGCACCGTAGCCCGCCCGCCGGCCGGCCCAGCCCTGCCATCCCCGCCTCCTCAGGGGAGTACGCCCGCGCATCCGTGCCGGAGAGGGGAGCCAGGCTGGCCGGCGGGCCGGCTCATCAGGGCCGATGCGCGGGGGAGGGGCGGGCAGGCGAGAAGCCTACTTTCATGGTTTTGTATAAATAAGTGCTATTGTAACTTTCCCTGTCCTTTGAGATGATGCTAAGAATAATACACAAAGATTGTTCGTATACAAAATAGAAATGTTGCTTCAACGCAGACCAGATATTGTCATCTCTCAACATCATCTTTTCTTGATTCTTCCAGAAGAAAACAGAAGTTTTCACAGACACACTGAGCTTGTGCCATGTAAACTTGTAAACATTGAAAATACCTAGATTCCCATTTCCTTGAATAAATACAAGATAAGGAGCAGCAGGCTCAGTCATCTATTTTAGAGTGGTTCACCATGATTGTGGATCAGATCTCACCGCATCAAAATATTTATTGATTATTCTTATTTGTGCTTTTTCTCATCGAATGTAAGCTATAGTGAATGTAGGAGTAGAGAGCCCAAACCACATCTGTCAGTAAGATCAGCCATGATTCTGCAATTTTTGTTGCAAAGTACCACATGTGAATTTACTTAAATCCTCTCTCTCTTACTATGTCTCTATTTTGATTTCATACAGTTGTCAGGGTTTTGTTTTTTCCAGAGTAGCTCCTAAATGAAGCATATTGAGGATATCTGTTTGCGATCTCCCCTTCCCCTCTTTCTCCCTGTTTTTCTCTCTCTCTTTGTTTTAAATACGGGAACACCTATAAGGATATACCCACCTCTGTGGGATTGGTTTATCACACTGGAATATAGAAAAAAAATTCTTCCAGCTTGTTGTTTCATTAAAGCTGCTAGGATGGTTCATTTTAAGAGGCTATCTTTAAAAAATTGGGGAAAAGGTTAAAATATGAGTTAAAATTGGATTACTTAAGAGCCAGAATATTTCTGGAAGGACCATTAGTCAACTAAGAATGGGGAAGAGGTAAAATAAAATGAAGAGTGACAATATCTACTGGATTTCACAAAAAGAGAATCATCCATGATGTTAGTGGACCCATTAGTGTGAAACGAGTAGATCATACACCAGGAAGCAAGGCAGGTTGATACAATGAACACAGACACGTGTTTCAGAAACTGAGTTACGGAGAGAGCATGAGCTCTGGGAGACATATGGTTGAAGAACTTTTTAAAGATAAAAGTGTCTTGAGAATATTTAAAAGCCAATGGAATAGAGAAGGAGCAGTTGAAGTTTCAGGAATGAAACAGGAGTAAAGATAGTATTCTGTAAAGTGGTAGATGGATTGGTCTTGGGCAAAAAGAGAGACATCCAGTCAGTAAAAGGATGGTTTATTTCATGTAACATAATGACCTCCAGTTCTGTCCATGTTGTTGCAGATGACTGAATCTCATTCTTTTTTATGGCTGAATAGTACTCCATTGTGTATAAGTGCAATATTTTCTTTAACCATTCATCTGTTGATGGACACAAGTTGCTTCCAAATCTTGGCCATTGTGAATAGCAATGCAATATGCATAAGAGTGCAGATATCACTTAAGTAGAGGATATATTTTTAACACAGATATTTGGAAGAAATACTTAATTCTTAATACTCTTCATTATTCCCCAATATTATAATATGAAAGGAATAAAGAGCAAACACCACCACACACGTAGAACTTCAAAGAATACTACACACAGAAAAAGTAATGGTTGCTAAATATTACTACGTGACAAGCAATCACCTAAGATTCTTTGGAGAGAAGTTCCTTCTAAGGGAATTTGCAGGATGCATCTCCAGTGATAGAGAACAAAGGGGAATCTTTGGATAGATTGGTTGGAACATTCAGATGGCATCTCATTCTCTAGCTGGATGCTTTCTAAGCTACATAAACTATTTGGATCATCCAAGGCTATTTCAAGAATGAAGCATGATAGTCTTTGAGAGAACCTAATAAATCCATGGAGTTTGGAGAGCAGAGGGTCTAGGTGTGTGGCTCTCATGTGGAGCAGTCTGAGGGTGGCATATGATTGCAGTTGCCTTTGGTTGCTAAGTGAATAGAGAGGAAAGGGAAGGAGTGGGAATGGCCAGCTTGCATTTCCAGAGTTTTGCAGGACTAGTCTGCATGAGTTCTGGGGGACCAAATGAATGTCATTGAAATAAGCCTGACTCTATTTGGAGAGAGTTGTCTGCCTAACACCTGCCTAAGAGAGTTGTCTCATGGGAAACGGGGGACCAGGAGAGAAAGGTTGTGTAGGGTCTACCTCCAAGACAGAGGCCTGAAAACCTGAAGGTTGCCCTGCAAAGTAAGGTAGAGAGAGTATCACCTATGACAGAGAATGATAATGTAGAACTCCCCAAAGCCTTTAGATGGCGTATCTCAGAGGTAGTCCAAAAAGAGCCTGCATCAAAGAAAGAGCAATATTTGGGCATCTGCCCTACAGAAGGCCCCAGCAGCCAGATAACAACAGGAGCTTCCGTCAAACAGCAGTCGTTTTCCTCCTATTGACCTCCAAAATTACTTTCTGATCAGCTGTCTTTGAATTCAGCCTGTTTAACCAACTGCTTTCCTCTTAATTTGCAGTAGTTTCTTGACTGGTCTCCTTATCCCCAGTCTAGCAGCTCTTTTTTTTTTTTTTTTTTTTGAGACTGAGTCTCGCTCTGTCACCCAGGCTGGAGTGCAGTGATGCGATCTCGGCTCACTGCAAGCTCCGCCTCCTGGGTTCACACCATTCTCCTGCCTCAGCCTCCCCAGTAGCTGGGACTACAGGCACCCACCACCACGCCCAGCTAATTTTTTTTGTATTTTTGGTAGAGATGGGGTTTCACTATGTTAGCCAGGATGGTCTCGATCTCCTGACCTTGTAATCCGTCCGCCTCAGCCTCCCAAAGTGCTGGGATTACAGGCATGAGCCATCGCACCCGGCCTCTAGCAGCTCTTTATGCAACATTTTCAATGCTGTCAATATTTTTTTAGAAAATATTGCCTCCAGGTCAGACACTATGACTCACATCTGTAATCCCAGCATTTTGAGAGGCCAAGGTGGGCAGGAGTTGAACCCAGGAGTTCAAGACCAGCCTGGGCAACATGGTAAAAATGCATCTGTACAAAAAGACAAAGAAAATTAGTCAGGTCTGCAGTCTCAGCTACGCGGGAGGCTGAGGTGGGAGAATTCCTGAGCCCAGGAAGTCGAGGCTGCAGTGAGCCATGATCACACCACTGCACTTCAGCCTGGGGGACGAAAAGTGAGACCCCATCTCAGAAACAAAAACAAATAAACAAACAAAAACCCAGAAAAGAAAATATTGCTTACTTGCTCAGATAACTGGCCCCTCCCAATTAAGACTTAACTCTTCAGTATTCATATATGGGATTCAATAATCATTTCCTTTTATTCACTTTCCAACAAAAAAGCATTTTGAATAGTATTAGGAGCCACTTTGAAGGGGAACATTTTAAAGGATCTTTAGGAATACATTTTGTTCCCCCAGAGTTCTGTGACCATGCAATTTTATTTCCCCAAACCGGCCATGGGTGTCACAACTCTCTGTCTATGTCAGTCTCTCAATCTAAAGTGTTTCCATACCCCCAATCAAAATCCAACCCACCCTTCAAAGCTCAGCTCAAATATCACCTCTTCTTAAAATTGTTATCTGATTCCCACAGTTGGAATCAGTTAGTCCTTAGCCTGCATTCCCTTGACCTTTTCTGTATTCTTTTGGTTTTGATCTTATTTCATTCTGTTTTATATTATAGTTATGCAGCATGGGCATCAGGCAAAGCCCAAAATGTACATCCACTGTAAACTTCCAACATATCAAGGAATAAAAGAAAAGAACTTGGAAGATTCTAGTTGCATGCAAACTAAACAGCCCACTTGAAAGAAGTTTCTGAGACCCTTGAACAAATAACAGGGTCAAACAAACCTCCCACTCTGTAGGGAGTGAGGTCTTGAGATGGACCTGAGTGAGCAGTGTGGAAGAACTAGAACTGTACTGGGGCACTAGCAGAAGTATGTCAGGGATGAACTCAAGGAATCAAACAGTAGTTAAAATTACCAGCACCCAACAATGGGTTTGGAAGCCTCAGGTGAAGAATTTTTAAAAACTGAGCCTAATAAAGTGTTTTTATCTCTAGAAAATTGCAAGGGATACTATTTGGGAGCTGGTTAGGAGTTACTTCACTGGAGAGAAGGCTATTTCTTACCTAAGCTGAAGATGAAAGTGATGGAAAAGAGAAAGTATCGACAAGTGTGATAATATGGGCATGAGACCAAAGAGAAGATGACAAATCCAAGTCATAGCAGTCAGCTTGTATGAGTGTGGTTAGGGACCGAACAATAAAGTGTGTGGGGTCAGTGTGTGTACAGGCAGAAGAAGTGGGACCAACAGGGCAGCTGTGACCATGATGTTGTGGTGTCAGCAGCAGGGCCCTCAGATGAATTAGAGAATTCAGAATTACAGAAACAACCACATGTGGCTACAGTGAGGACATTCCAAAAGTCACAAGAAGGATTCATAAACCACTCCACCAAGGCAAGGGGTTTGAATTTGAGTTTTAGCTACTGCTCACTCCTATATCACAACACAGAAGAAACTGTACATAAAAGTTTACAATTGTAGACAATTAATAAATATGAATTGAATAAATAATAAACATATTGTCATTTTCTGCTGGAAATTCTACGACCAGTTCTTGGAAAACAGCATATCCAGCAATTCTCATTTTCTCAGTATATCCTTAATTTTCCATATAGTGGCCATCTACATTTTTGCATGCTGAACATGCCTCTTTCTCCTTCCTCTAGTAAATGCAACTCCCTTCTTTTGGGAAACTGGTTCTTCCCTGCTCCAACTATTTGACACTGGTGAGGCTGCCAGTTGTAGACACACGAACAAGCCTCACAATCTCAACAGTATCCTGTTGTGTTAGCAGCAGAGATTGGTGTCGAGGACAGATATAAGACTGAGATGTGGTCAATCAGAATTATTCAATAGGAGTATTATATATGGAATAAGGTAGAGAGAAGCCCTGTCTTTGCTCAGAGTCATGAAATTGTCATGTTTACAACCTCGGAGCGGCTGCTACCCATCGTGTTCTCTATCATGTGGGGAAAGCCTGTTTGAAGGAGGGGAGAATGAAGGAGAGCAAGGACAATCTTAGGGGTGTGTGTGTGTGTGTGTGTGTGTGTGTGTGTGTGTGTGTGTGAGAGAGAGAGAGAGAGCACGAGAGGGAAAAGGGAGGGAGGAAGAAAGAGAGAAAGAAAGAAAATAGAAGTTTTATTAGGAAAGTAGTAACTTGAATATTTTTCTGTTTGTATTCTCTTTATTAACATTTTATGCTGTTTAAACAAAAATTTTTTTGAATAAAAAGAAAACACAAACGTATATAATAAAGCACATATCGGTAAGACACATGTGAAAGTTTATCATCATTTAGCTGATCCAGCCTCACCAGGCTTGCCTGTTTTAGACTGTTTATTTCCAGTCTATCACCATGTGTGACACTAATGAAGATTCTAGCTTCATAGCGCATATGCTAGAAGCTGCCTTGTTTTCTCTAACATGCTGGAGTCCCACTATAAATATTTAAAGCATGTCAAGCTCATTATCTACAAAAGAGATTATGGGCAAGAATAGAGCTTTAAAACTCTCTTAAAACATTAGAGTGGGATAACAGAGTCGTTATAAAACCATAAAGCCTTGTAAAATTCATGCTGACTTTTTTTATTTTAGATTTGGCATTTTTTATATCATTCTTTGTGTTTCTTATTTCTGACTAGATAGTCCTGCTTGATATTTCTAAAGCATTAGATCATCACACTGATTCTTAGAAATCAATAAAACTTAAAGCAGAGGAGGAAAAAAAGCCAAAAACCTTGGGATGAAAACTTGGCAAGGAAGAAAAGTAAATCAAAATTGTCTTGAACCATCAACAGGTTTAAAAGTTGAATTTTTCAAGGCAGCACGTTTTCTGTTTTCCAGCTCTATGCTGCAAGTATTGGAAACAGAAACAGTGGCATTGTTATATACTTTTCACTGCCAGCCTTTTGCTGCCACCACAAAGCACCCCAGCCTCTGTCCTTATTGCTAGTGGGCAAGAACCTTGCATGGAAAATAACAAGCAGAATCCCTGGTTCTGTTTTTAAGTGATAAGGACACACCTTTAGACTTCTACAAAGAAACTTCTCCATCCAAACTTTCCCTAATTAATTTGTCTAATAATATTATCAGGTAAGATTTGCTTTCATCATTTTTTTCACAGTTAAGACAGAGCTGCAAACATAAAGATTGGATGTAAGAAAGTGAAACGTTTTTGGAAAATTCATGCAATTCCCATAATTTCTCTCCAATTTGTAACATTTACGTCGACATTGTCCACAATTACCCTAAAATCATGTAAACGATAGACTCTCTCTAATTTCATTACATAATTTCACGCCTCCCAACTTCATAGTTTTAAAATAATTGGGACTGCAACAAAACACTGAATTCAGTTTGATTTTTCTTTATCCTTTTTCAAACAAACAATTTTTTTCTCTTTGAAGTTTTCTACCCTTCATTTCATCAGGATGGTCCATGGGATTTTTTTTTCTTACGTGAAGGCAGGTCTAGTCTGTCTGTAATTTGAGAAGCCCTGAAGAGACGCCTTGCCCACAATACTTTTTTTCCTCTCCCAAGACTACTTTGTATTAAATCCCACATCTCTAGAAAGCTTCAGTTATACTTCAGGGAAACAAATACCTGGGAGGAAGAAGAGAAGTTGGAGAGGGCCAGTCACTTCCCTGGGAAGGGAAAGCCCAAAAAGAGACAAGCAACAAGCAAAGGAAACACTGAAAAGCTTTGGTGTCAAAAATGAGTTGAGAGTTTTATTCAGATTTCGGTGATGCAGCACATGTGAATGCACTACCACAAAGCTTTGCATGACAAGCTCTACTACAAATGTTTCTGTCTTTCCTCCCTCCTTCCCGGTTCTCCACATAACAGAGAACGAGACTGATGTAGGATGCCACCGAAGACCCCCCAAAACACACACATGTCCACATTTCCAACACTAATTTGGATGTAAGCTAACTCGGTACTATGCTTGCAGCAGACTTGTTCTAGACAATACATGTCTAATGAAATAAGTTTGGAAAGACTAAAAGTTCCCGCTATATCTCTCAGCTAAAATTACATACAGATGCTGCTCAGTGCTTGTATTAACTTGTAACTGTGAACAAATTATAAGGTTTTAAGATCACAGAAAAGTTTTTGAAGTTGAAAATAACCACCATTACAGACAAAATAACCTGTCACTTCTTTTCGAGTTCAAGGAAATAAAATGTTGGTAAGAAAACAAAACATTCTGGCTTTGGGCCAGAGCATAACATTACATTCTCTCACGTGCTTCTAAAGTGCTGAGTGTCAGCAAGTGGCTGTTTGTTTAAATCCATGTATCTTAAAAATATTTAAGACCTTTTTAATTGACAATATGGAGTGTCTGATATATATGTGATTATGTATTAACTTTGTTCTAAAGGCAATAGTATCCAAACCTTTATTTCAACTGAATCAAACTTATATTAATTGCAAAACTCATCTGCAAACCAAGAAAAGAAAAATATTTGATATCCACAATAAAGTGACAGCTGTGTGCATTTTAATTCCGCAATGTGTTTATTTTCCTGTATTTTGTCATTTGAAAAAAACAATACACAGAGTTTAGAATGTATATATAACTTAAAATTTCTGTCTCCAGATACTTTATCTTGTAAACATAAGATGTAAGTTCAGAAAACCTACCTTGCATTATTATTATAATAATGTAAGTTCAGAGAAAATGAGGTCTGATAATAATCTTGAGTATCAGTTTAATCATAAAGAATAAATAACTGATATGAAATTAAACGAGAAGTTGCTTTCACCAACACTCTACCCAGAAAATACGCATTATAGCTCTCAAAGGGGAGAAAACCAGTTCTCTTGAGATTTCCCATCTGCAGCTGTATTCTACAGAGACTGAAAAACCATTGAAATGAATTGCCCCAAAGTTCAACTCAAGGTTTTACTTTGAAGGGCACACTGAGGGTAAATTTTTGAACCTAATTATTATGCCACTTCAGATACACTCCTTCAGCTGATAGGTGGAACACAGCCATCTATACATAGGTTCAGCATCTCAAACATGTACCCTTCTGACCCTTCTCTTTTCCTCTTCCTCGATGCCAAGCTACGCTGGCTTTTATTTTCTTCATTCCATCTTTCCTGTTCTCAAGGAGGAAAAACTAATGCGAAAGAGACTGAACCATGTTACCAAGTCCTTGGGCATGTAGAAAAGCAGATAGAATTTATCAAATATAGATTCTAAACCCTATGTATTTTTTTGAATAATGAAAATCAAGAAAATGATTTGTAACATTCACTAGCAATATTGGGTCCATTACGATATGTCAAACATGCCAGAAAGTTTAAAGTCTGAGACTACCTTCTGAAGAGCGGAATTGATGCATCATACCATTTAGCATAGGAACTACAGTTTAGTTTTGCCTTTGCATTAACAGGTATTAATGCTTTGGGGTATTTTGGAATTGTATTAATTGATTTAAAGGTCACGAGTTTCAGATCACACTCTGCCCTCAAAACTCTGTGTAATCTTGAGTAACCCCCACGTAAGTTGCTTGTAAGTTACAAGTTACTCAACGTGTTTCCTTATCTATAGAGTAAGGAAGTTGAGCCAAATCCATTTCTAACCCGTGAGTCAAAAACCCTTTCAGAGTCATGGGGTTACTGAAAGGGATAAGGTAAATCAAATGCACAACTGAATAAATGCTACTATCACACAGGTATGTAGAATACTAGTGTCATCAAATGTGTGCACATGCTATCGCTATTAGTAAAATATAAGTTCACTTAAAAGTCTTACTGAATTTAGAACAGCATTTTGTTACTTTCATTTCCATTAACCATTCAATACTAAAATTACATAAGAGATCTGAAAAAATGGCATTAAAGAGAACCCCCATAGGCTGCTTTACAGAACAGCTATAGAAACTTTGAAATAGAGCAGCAAATGGGTATCTTTTTGTCCTGTAGGCTGTTTTCCACCCAACTAGCCAGTGAAGGCCTTTATGGAGTATTGGAGCTATGGATTCTAACCGAGAATGCTTCAGACTCCAACTTAAGCTAGGAACACCGGATATCTTCAAACATGTGTATTTCTCTTTCTCAGAGTTACCTATGAAAATAGTCATGCCTATAACCATTGCAACATTTTTCTTTGAACAGAAAGTTTAAGCTACAATATTCAATGTTAGAAAATAGTTCTGAGACTTGACATAAGAAGTTTGTGGTAATTCTTCTAGAATAAAAGCTAAAATTGAGGAGATAATACAATTCTATAGAATTTTAACCAGGGAGACAAGAAAAACTATCTTCTGTATCCATTTTGATTCTTTAGGCATGATAGGTTTTCTTTTTAATTCTCTTTTTTCTATTGTCTTATGTTAAAAAGTATCTTTCTAAAATCAGAAGTAGAATAAAGTCCTTACTGGGGACACCAATTGATCAATTATCAAGACAATTATAACAAATTTTTCTTTCTTTGCATGATACTTCCACTGTCTATACATCCTCACAATCCCTTCAATGGAGTTTTCTCAGTGTCCCACCACCCGCAAATCTCAAGAGCTCCCAGATTCCTCTCATCAGCTTAGAGAATGCTGATGCTCACCTTCCATCCACGCTGATTTCTTCTAGTTCGAGTTCATGTTGTCCCAGTAGAAAAACCCAGTCCTCGTCCCCATCCGTGACTGATTCTAGGTCACTGCCTACTCAAATTCATCCTATCCTACCATCAGAGTTATTTTTCTAGAACAGTTTACTTCTATTAACAGTTTACTTCTATTAACAGCTGCACTCAGATTTTGTTTAAATCTTCAACTACTCCCCATTAGCTTAAAGAGAAGGTACACCCTACTTAACATAGCCTACAAAATTTCACAACCTAGTTGTGCACCTAATTCTTTAGCCTCACCTCCAGCCAACTTAGTCTTAGTGTATTATTTGAATACACCATGTTTTTTTTGCAAGTCTTTTTCTTTCCTTCTGCTACTTACTATGTCTAGATTATTTTCTCCCCAAAGCCTCCCCACTCCTGTATCCCTTTTATTTAGTCTTCAAGATCCAGATATTTTCTTCCTATATTTAGCTTTCTCTTACTCCCTTCTCCAAAGCAGAATTAATTGAATCTCACATGTAACACTAACTGAACATCTGCTATGTCTAATAGCACATTAGATACTGGGGGTACAAATATAACAAGACTAGTTCTTACCATCCAAGAACCTTCAGACTAATAAAGGAGACAGTCCTGTATAAAAATAAAGGCAATTGAGTTATGTTAGCTTTATGACAGAACCCAGTACAATTGACCACAAAGAAGGAGGTGGTCTGTTCTACCAGAAAAAGAGGGAAGGGAACAAGAAAGGCATTAAAGAGGAAATAATAATTGAGCTAATCTTGAAAGATCAACAGATATACAATCAGTAAATAAATAATCATCAAAAGAAGGGGGAAAGTAGAACCAGAAATACCATTTGATCCAGTAATCCCATTACTGAGTATATACCCAAAGGATTATAAATCATTCTACTATAAAGACACATGCACACGTGTTTATTGTGGCACTGTTCACAATAGCAAAGACTTGGAACCAACCCAAATGCCCATCAATGATAGACTGGATAAAGAAAATGTGGCACATATACACCATGGAATATTATGCAACCATAAAAATGATGAGTTCATGTCCTTTGCAGGGACATGGATGAAGCTGGAAACCATCATTCTCAGCAAACTAACATAGGAACAGAAAACTAAACACCACATGTTCTCACCCATAAGTGGGAGTTGAACAATGAGAACATATGGACACAGGGAGGGGATCATCACACGCTGGGGCCTGTTGGGGGGTGGGGAGTTAGGGGAGGGATAGCATTAGGAGAAATACCTAATGTAAATGACGGCTTGATGGGTGCAGCAAACCACCATGGCATGTGTATACCTATGTAACAAACCTGCACGTTCTGCACATGTATCCCAGAACTTAAACTATAATAATCAAAATAAAATAAAATAAAATAAAGAGGGAAAGTCTATTCAGTCGTTCAATTATTCATTCATCCAACATTTATTGAGTGACCATGATATTCCAGGCACTGCACCAGGTGCTGAAAACACAAAGATAAATAAATTATATTCTTTGTCCAATAAAAGACAAACAATTATATAATTATATTACAATGGATACATTAGACAGCTCCCAGTAATAAGGAATCTGACACCAATTTCATTTTTGATGTTTGACTATTGACAGCTTTCATGCCCTACCCTATGCCTTTCCCTTTTGTCCCACATAAGGGGAAGATAAAAAGAAAGCCTTGGGGCTCCATTCGTTGGTGCTGGTGGAGAAGTGCACACCATTCAAACCCAGTTCCTCTGGGAACACTCACTACAGCCCCACCCTCTCAGCACAATAGAAACCAAAGCCACTGGCTTCCCTTTTCACTCAAGACATTCCAGACCAGCTTTTATGCCTGCCCAGCTTTTTTTTAGAAAGTCTCATTATGTGAGCAATAAATCTTTTCCTACCGCTTGGATGGAGGGATGGAAGCATCTTCAGTCTCACAGTCTCATCATCCTAACCAATTACGGATGAGTGTTTATTGCCCTCCACAAAGCAACCACAAAACATACCCCTGCCTCCTGGTATTCATGCCCTTGTATAATTCTCCCCACTTGAATGTGGGCTGAGCCTAGTAACTAGCTTCAAACAAATAAAATACAGCAAAAGTAATGGGATGTCTTTTCCAAATTAAATGTCAAAAAGACTCTTGGTTTCTCTCTTGCTCAACTTCTGTTGCTCTCTTGCTTTCTCTGATGGAAACCAGTTACCTATGAACAGGTCCACATCATCAGTAACTGAGGGAGGCCTGTGGTCAATAGCCAGGGAGGAACAGAAGCCCTCAGTCCATCAGCCCATGTACAGCTGAATTCTGCCAATGACAATGTCAGTGAGCTTTGAAGTGGATCTTTCTCCAGTTGAGCATGTATATGAGACCGTTGTTCCAACCAACACCTTAAATCGTAGCCTTTCAAGAGACCCTGGATAGAGGACCCAGTTAAGCCATGCCTGGATTTCTGACCCACAGAAACTGTGTTACAATAAGTGTTTGTTGTTTTAAGTCACTAGATTTTGGGGGAGTTCGTTAAACATCAATAGATAATTAATACAATGGAGTAGTGCAGTAGTGGTGAAAATATACAAATATATTGACACTTTGGGGTGATGGTTAGGGAAGGAAGGGTGGCTAACCCAGTTTGGACAGCAAGGGTAAAATATGGAGACCAAGAAACCTGGTGAATCAATGAAATGTAGGTGCTTACAATAATTCAATATGGCTGGACTAGGAAAAAGGAGGAGAGTTTGTGGAGTGCTGAGTCTGGAGATACATATTGAAGCAGGATATGAGAGCGCCTTGTAAGACCATGCGAAGTAAGCAGTTATTAAAGAATTCCAAACAACACAACGACATGATTATATCTGTGTAACCTGAGCCTGAGCTGTTTTTTGCCTCAGATTCGGACGTGTCCAGACAGGTATTGAGGGCAGGTGGCCCAGGCCCTCAGTAATCTGTTTGCCTGAGTAGTCAAGAAACTTCTTGGGAAATAGTCCATCCATAAGAAGTAAGAGTTCCAAGAACTCTTGGAGTAAGTGACAAAAGACCAGTGAGTCTAAGCTTAGGAATGCAATGTCTGTTCCTGATTGTTCTCCTTCCTAGTCCCCAGGGACTGATGCCTCAGCCCCAAGGAGAAGGAATCGCAATGTTGCAATGACAAGCAAAGAAACACCTGTTCCACAAGATGCCCATGAGAACCTCAGATCCCAAGACAATATCATCAAATCAGCGTTAAACATCGGACACCAACATTGACATCAGTGCCATGGTAAGAACTCCAGCAGAAGGCGTTATTCTCTCTTTTCTTTGAAAGGACAAGACAGAAGAAACGGTGGACAACAAGACTATTTCAGAGCACACATTAAATGTCACCAGCCACCCAGGCTTCTGTATTTGGATAAAAATTTGAGGGATCTAGAGCTTCCCACAGAGGGAGGGAGATTTGGGAAACAGAGAGAGAGACAGAAACTATTTTTTATTAGTAGGCTATTTTGTAGTACAGTTTAGATTTACAGAAAAATCGAACAGATAGTAAAGAGTTTCCACATGCCCACCCCCTGTGGTTTCCCCTGTTATTAACATCTTATATTCATATGCTAGATTTATTACAACTAATAAACCAATATTGATACATCAGTATTAACTGATGTTCATAGTTTAGTCATATTTTCTTAGGATCCCATTTCCTTAAGATTCCATCCAGGATACCACATGACAGCTGGTTGTCATATCTCCTTAGGCCCCTCTTAGTGGTAATGTTTTCTCGGACTTTCTTTGTTTTTGATGACTTTGATAGTTGTGAGGAGTACTGGCAAGATATATTGCAGAACCCTCCTCTCTTTAAATTTACCTGATGTCTTCCCCATGATGGGTTTGGGGTTATAAGTTTTGGGAGGGGAAGTACTATTTTGATATTGATGTTGTGTCCCCTTATTACCTCCACACTGCTTTGACCTGAGAAATATAGTGTATTTCATTTGTATTTTGAAAGGATCACGATTGTAGCAAAAATATGAAGGGCCAAGAAACTAAGCAATATGACCAACTTGAAAACTATTGCAACAATTCAGACATAAAGAGGATACGGGCTGAGGCAACGGTGGTGTAAAAAGAATGGATGAGGTAGATAAAATATACGTTAAGAACGCAGAAATCACAGAATTCTACAAACAATTGTATTGGTTGTAGATACATGAATGGGGAAATCTGTAAAAGTGGCTGAGAAGAAATGGTTGAAAATGTGAAAGAAGAACCAGAAAGAGCAGTGTGCCAGAGCTGAAGGAAAAGAAAGTCTCAGGAATGCTGTAGTAATTCAAACAAATGAGGACCAAGCAACCTTTGGACTTGGAAATTAATATGATTATTAGTGAGCATTATTGGGAAGGTCTGGAAAGTGAATTCGATGTAAGGAAATAGAAATAGTGTGCATTAATATTTCTAAGCATTCAAATTATAAAGGAAAGGAGAATGATGAGGGTCATAGCTAGAGATATATAGAATTGAGGACTTTTAATGATACAAAAGACAGGAGCAAATAAAGAAAGATTGAAAATACGGCAAAATGAAAAACTGGTCTTAGAGCAGATGAAAATGTGAAATCATTAATGATAATAATAGTTACGCCCACTGAATATCTATATAACTGTTTCAGGTCCTGGGGCAGGGCTTTAATGCATAAATGACATTAACCTTAACACTCCAGGGAGGTAGGTGTGTGATTATTCCTATTTTATGGACAAAGAACTAAGACAGAAAGGACTGTGAGTCAAGATTTGAACCTAAGTAGCTTAACTCCACATGGTTATTCATTGCTATACATTGCTTCTCCAAAGCCTGTGTGGCAGCCTGAAACAGCAGAAGAGACATCTGTGAGATGAAGGAAAATTAATGAGTGTGGGTGGCACGTGGTGGTGGTTGCATAATAAATATTTGTAGGATGAATGGAAGAATAACAGAATATAGATAAAGATATGTAGCTATAGGGCCAGAAGTCAATAGAGGTCACAATTTATAGTGCTGATTACATCACCATTGATGAATGTGTACCATGTTATGCAAGAACAGTACAGCACTTTTTATTATGTTACAACTCTGTGTTTCACCTCTGTCTCCTCATTTATCTGAATCCCACTCCCTCAGCTATGAGATTGGTTGGGGCTAACCTATCTGGCCTGGTTCCTTAGGCCAGAACTGGAAAAGACCAGGAAATGTCAGAAGCAAGGAGAAAACAAAGCTCAATGAAAACATGAAATCCAATGAGCTGAAAATCAAAGATCCCCAAATAGGTGGAAGGAGCAGAAGCAGGTGTGGAATTCAAGAGTCTGAAGCCCAGAATTTGAAATCCTGGGAGTCAAGAGCCAGGAGAGGGCTGGAAAAAAATGATCTTAACAGATTTCACCTTCTGAGTTTTATTTTTATCTGTCAGTCACGGTGATGAATGGCCAAACTGGCTACTTTAAAAGGTTGCAAGGGGCCAGATACCTCCAGGTAGCAAACATCCTGGGGGAATGGGCTATGTCTTTTCTTTTTAAAACCTGTGATTATGTCCCTAGTATCTGACACAGTGCCTGGCATAGAGAATGTGTTAAAAAAAAAAAAAAAAAAAAAGACTGAATAGAATGGACTAATCATCTATGGGTTTGAGTTAAATATTTTGGGGGAGTGATTAATAACTATTTTGAGTTATAAGATATCTGAATTTGAACTTGATGATCTGAACTTGATAACACAAATTTAAGCTAAAACGTCACTTGAATTTGCATCTTACAGAACATCCCTGGCTTATCACTGGATGTTGTTGACACATGTAATCTATAATCCTACTTAAGGTGATAAATAATTACCTTTCAAAGGGAGCAATAAATAGAACCATGATTCATAAATTTATTAATCCTTCTTTCTAATGGCAGACAGCTGCAGTGTTCCAAAACATTTTTACCAAATATATAACCAACCCAGGTGCATCTATCTGGTCTTCAGGCTTTGCCAAGTTTACCAGTTAGGATTTGATCAGTGAAGTAGAAACACTGTAATTGCTATGGGATGAGGGATTTATTATGGAGATTAGGCCTTAGGAAATTGTGGGAACTGATAAAGAAGTCTAAGGAAACACATCGTCTCTGCCTCTGGTGATGGGCCTGAAGCCACTGCAAGACAATAGGACTGACAGTCTGGATGTGAACTGACGTTGTCTAAGGACAAACTAGAACCCACAACAATAAGGAACAGTCTCTCACTGTTTCTAATCCTGAGATGCAGGTGACACGCAGAAGGGATTCATTCACTTCTTCGTGGAGCTGCACATGTGCATGGCTCAGGACCCCAAGAAGCTGAAGGAAGACATGAGGGGAACAGGAGAAACTGCAGGCCAACTACAGCCCAGCACCAAGAAATTGGGCCAGTAGATCAGCAATGAAGTGCACAACCTTCAACCATGCCTAGCACCTTTGATGGACTTTCAAAGCATAGTTGCTACTGCTTTTCTTCTGCCTCCCAAATATCACACAAATTTCTGCTGAGGTCAGTTCTAATCTGGAACCATACAGTAAAGGGATTCTGGGAAATGTTGTTTCAATTTGGCTGAGTAGACACAATATAAAACCAGCATACTAAGTCATGTCTATGTGCTCTGCAAATTTGTGTTGGCCCCTCAATCAGGACCAATCTCACTCCAGGTGCTTTACAGACCACTTCCCTTTTTCTCCCAAGTATTTTGTCAGGTTGTTAACACACATCATCCTATTTCTACTCGAGTGTGGGCACAGCCAAGTCTCTGCTGAAATGTTTGATAGCCTGGAGTAATGGAAGTATGACATAGCTCTAGAAGTGGCTAAGGCCAATGGACCTCCTTTTACTTCCACCCACCAGAAGGAAACTCTAGACATCACTGACCCTTGAGCTCCCATATCAACCACCCATAGGACTAGAGAAAAGAGGCAGATTTCAAATTCCGAGCACCACACCCCAGTTTCCGTATCTGCCTCTGCCTGGTTTCCTTCCAAACCTTTCCTCCATGGGGAATGACAACTTGAAGAACGTACTTTCTTTCCTTCAGGGAGAAAATACTCTCCCGCACCTATCAAGTGTGGTTTGGCCCGCATGGCCCAGAAAAGGAAAAACAATGCTAATCCAGTAAATTTCCTAAATTAATCTTAAATAACACCCTTTGTGGGATGCCAAAGTGATGTTAAGTTAGTATGTGAAATGTGACCTGGCTCCTTTTTTAGCTTTTCCTGATATAAGATGAAGAAATCATGTCTGCATTTCTTTTCAGCTGTGATCTAGTCTTGTGACTAGCTAATAACAAAGTTTGAGCAAAGAAAACCCTTCCTTATGTACGCAAACGCATACCTTTCAAGAATACTAATGCTCTTGGGCATTTGGCAGCTTAAGACCAGAATCGATAAAAGAGAGGAGAGAATTCTGTCTCCAGCGTGGAATGGTCCTCCTAAAAATGTACAAAATATTTTTATTAAATAGAAGCTTTAACATCTCATATGAAACACTGCCTATAGAGTTCATGATTGCTTTATTGTTTTCTC
This sequence comes from Gorilla gorilla gorilla, assembly GCF_029281585.2. NCBI lineage: Eukaryota > Metazoa > Chordata > Mammalia > Primates > Hominidae > Gorilla > Gorilla gorilla. The sequence goes on along the minus strand of NC_073234.2, from coordinate 57,685,659 downwards.
CAAGAATAATGGTTCGATATTTGTCTTACATTTGTCTTATAACTAAAGGACTGCAAATATGTATTTGTATAACTAAAGGAATCTAGTGATTCCCGCAACCTCCACCACCAAATCAAAGTCTGTTCCAAGGTAAACTGACATCTCTACCTCTAGAAACAGAAAACTGTTGGCAACTCTTAAAGATTCTTCTCTAATTAAAAAAATTTAAAGACTCAACGAGCCATGCTATTGCCTACCTAATGCACCTTCCCACAGAGATTCTTTCACATCTCTGAGCCTCAGTTTGTGAAATGGGGACAATACCTTCCTTGAAGAGGTATTATAAGAAATAAATGAGATTTGGTATAATATTTTTATGGCACAAACAACATATTAAGTACTCATCTTAGTCTATTTAGGCAGCTATCAGAAAATGCCATAAAGTGAGTAGTTTATAAACAATCGAAATTTATTTCTCACAGTTCTGGAGGCTGGGAAGTCCTCAATCAAAGTACTGGCAGTTCGATGTCTGGTGAGGGTCCACTTTCTGGTTCAGAGATGGCTCCTTCTACTTGTGTCCTCACATGGTGGAAGGGAGAAGACAGGTCTCTGGCTTCTTTTACAAGGGCACTAATCCCATTCATGAGGGCTCTGCTCTCATGGTCTAACCACTTCCTAAAAGATCACAGGTCATAATACCATAACCATGAGGTTAGGATTTCCCTGTAGGAATTTGGGCAAGACACAAACATTCAAACCACAGCAGTGGTTTGAATCAATAGATAGAAGCTATTATTATTCTATATTACCTATAATATTCATTTCTGACATTTCTGACATGTATGTGTACAAACATATGGATGTATGTATGTATGAATACATTTCCTTATATATTATCTACTACATATACCAGAGAAAAATAATTCTTATTTCCATATTGCGCACATGTGTGAAAGAGAAAGAAACCCATCTGTATAAGGAGAAGGACATGGAGTGAAAGAGAGCAGTACTGGGTGAGGAAAAGTTTAGTGAAATAAAACAGAAACTCTCTCTCAGTTAACTGTAGTGAAATCTCACTTATTTTCCAGCTTAGACACACCACCAGATATGCTTGAAGAGTTTATTTGATGTCAAGTTTACTGAAATCAACTGCCCTTGATTTTTATTCTTACTTGCCATAGAAATAATTCTAAAACTTTTGAGGACAGTGAGTTATGACAAATTTCCAGCATTTCTCATAAGAAGAGGTGGTGTACTGTCTAATTTTTCACCTCATTTTTCACTTATGCTAAATCATAGCATGTGCTTTTTATACTTAAGTGTGCAAAGTTGGAACAATGTTACTTTTTTCTGTCATTTCTTATTCCTCAAATATTTTTCATTATCTTCCAAAATAAAGCTATTTATATTATATGGGGGGGAGGAATCTCTCCATTTATCATGCTTTTCTCACTTAGCAAATAATAAATAATTTGACTCATATTGCTAACGAATTCTCCCATGTGCCCAATACTCTCTGAAGAGTTATTGAGATTCTTCTGTGTACCATGCATTTTTCTAGACCCTGGAGAAGCAGGAAGAGGTATCAGTTTCTGACTCTAATAGATTATTAAGTTTACTACCAGGATATTCAATAACCATACAGTGTGACCAAAGATAAATACAAAATACTATGTGATGAGAAAGAAGGGAATAAACATTCTGTAGGGGACAAAGGGAAAGTTAAAAAATACTTTACCACTGAGGTAATATTTTAACTGGTTATTGGTAGATAAACAGGAGCGGCTTAGACAGAAATGATAGAAAAGGGTTTTCAGTACAGGAAATAGCCTAAGCCGTGGTGGGGAGAAATGAAAGACCATGAAGCTTCCTGGGTTAAGGAAAGTGATGCTTCAGGAAGGGAGTTTTTCAAGTCAGAGGGAAACAAACACAGCAGAGAAATTTAGAAAGGCAATCTAGGATGCAAGTGGAAGAATCTGGACTTTGTCCTATCAGCACAGAACCCTTCATAGATTTATTTTCAAAATATTGACTTAGCTCAAATATTCAAAAAGTGAAAATCAAATAAAATGGTATGGAATTGTTATTTTTCTGTGTATTTCTTCCTCAATTTTAACCTAGGCACTATAATATTTTACTAGGTTTCCATATATTTAAAAGGCCTGCTGATGGACTGTAAAACAAAGCCACAGAGTGAAGAAATTTTAAATAATGCAAGTCTGGGAATAAATTCAGAATAGAATGCAGCTTTCGGTTTTTGTTTTAAGGCTCTCTATCATTACATTGTGAGAAGATTTGGTGGAGGACCTAAAATATTGAGGAGTCTTTCTCTTCTAACTTACCTGTCAGTAGTGACTGCAAATTATTTGTAAGACAACGTTTTTAGTAATCCATTAACATATAAGAACAATATATTCCTTGGTGGGGAGGAAGGAATATGTATAAGAAAGGTGGAATAACAAACTAGGGATTTTAAAGATGCCTGAGACTGATCTATCAGCTGTGATGCAATGTCTTTGAAAAAATAACAAGTAATTCCAAGCAATATTAAAACAATCCCAGAAGCTGACACTCTCCCTCTGAAAAGAAGCTAAAACATTGATAGAAAGAATGCAAAACTGAAATAGACTGATTTTCAGAGTGTCACCAAACCAGGGAAGAAGGCGTGGTGGCTCACGCCTGTAATCCCAGCACTTTGGGAGGCTGAGGCGAGTGGATCATGAGGTCAGGAGATCGAGACCATCCTGGCTAACACAGTGAAGCCCTGTCTCTACTAAAAGTACAAAAAATTAGCTGGGTGTGGTGGCGGGTGCCTGTAGTCCCAGCTACTCGGGAGGCTGAGGCAGGAGAATGGTGTGAACCCGGGAGGTGGAGGTTGCAGTGAGCCGAGATCGATCCACTGCACTCCAGCCTGGGCAACAGAGCAAGACTCCGTCTCAAAAAAAAAAAAAATCACTACCATTCATAATTGACTTGCATGTGAAAGCAAAGTAGGCCAGGAATTAAGAGGCCATCCTTTAGTCCCAGCTGTATGTATTGTTAATATCCCAAGTCACTTTACTGCAAACTATATTACCTTCTTCAGACTTCCTTTTCCCAATTTACGGTAGAATGTCTGAAAGGAAGATTTAAGTCTTCTGGGTCCCAGATGCTGAGATCCTGAGAAGTACATTCATTCATTAATTCATGTACTCATTTATTTATCCATTCAACTAACATTTACCGGGTATCACAACTGCGCAGGTTCTGGGATACAGTTCCTGGGGATACAGCAGTGGAAAAGACCATCAGAAATCCCTGCTTTCTGAAATTTATACATTCATGATGGGAAGTAAACAATAAGCCAATAAGTAAATTGGGTAATGTCAGATAGTTATAAATGCCGGGAATGTAATAAAGAAAATCCAAGAAGAAGCAAGGATTTGGTTTGGGTACCTGTGTACAAACTGAAGTACAATGCAGAATATACTTTGTCTTACAGTGCTTCATCTTTGGGAAGTGTGTCTTGCAATTAAATTACCCATGGTACAGTTAGTAAAAACAAGATGCTTACAGGCATTTGATGTTGTTCTTTATAGATCAACTGCCCAACACTGACAAATTCCCTTTAAAAATATCATTATAACCCAGATCATATAGACAGAATATTAACATGGAAACGAAATATATTTAAGTGAGAAAGATGAGAAAAGGGCCATTCACTTGCTCCTTCTTGGGGCACCATGATGGATCAGAAGGGGGTTAATATTTGCCATGTTCAGAAAGGCAAGGCTGAGTCAAGAAGACTATCAATCCCAGGTTTTCTTTTATAATTTCCCTTAGACTACAAATATCTTTGTTTCAATGTTTTTCTTTTATTAAATGACAAAACTGTTTGTCCCTTTTTATTTAAAGACAAATGTATAATCTCCCTAAATATGAGATGATTTTTTGCTACTATGTGCACATTGTTTTACAGAATCTATATTCATCTCTATAATGGAAAAATGCCACTGCATAATGTCACTAAAAAGTGATTATAATTTTAAAAAATAAAAAGCAGGTGTAAGTTTTAGATCACAAACTCAAGAAATCCCTAAGGCCATTTTTTTTTTTTTTTTCTGAAATAGAGTCTCACTCTGTCGTCCAGGCTGGAGTGCAGTGGCGTGATCTTGGCTCACTGCAACCTCCGCCTAAGGCCGTTTTTGTCATAGCTGATTTGGTAAACAAGTTCTGCATCTTCTCAACGCGTATGTTTCAAGTAGTACTATGCAAAATGAACTAGAATTATTAAAAAATGAAAAAACAGTTCAACCTCTAGGTGATGGAGGATGTCTACTTTGTTGATACATTTATTCACATAAGAGTTTTGGAAAATAATATTAAATATGCCCCATTCTCCTAGAATTTTAGCAAGGAGAGCATCTTCCCTTTATGTGGATATCACATCAAATGTAAAAAATAAAAATAAAAAATAAACTTTCTTTAACAGGCCAAATTACACTTCCTTTAAAACATGGGGCCAGTGTGGTGGTTCATGTCTGTAATCACAGCACTTTTGGAAGCCAAGGCAGGAGGATCATTTGAGCCCAGGAGTTCAAGACCAGCCTGGGCAACACAGTGAGACCTCGTCTCTGCAAAAAATTAAAAAATGAGGCCGGAGGATCACTTGGGCCCAAGAGGCCAAGGCTGCAATGAGCCATGATCATGCCACTGCACTCCCACCTGGGTGAAAGAGCAAGACCCTGCCTCAAAAATAAATAAAATAAAACATGGATGGCTTGGCCATCCCTAGAATGCTAATCACACCAGCTTATAGCAGAACAGCTGCTGCCTAATCAAAGAGTTTTGGTCAATGCAACAGGACAGAGAGGAATAAGTATACCTCAGCCGAAGTGCCTGTGACAATGTAACTGTAGATAATATAATCCATGCAATTTTCAAAGTAACAAAATTACTCTGAGAAAGTACCTCAAAGTCAGAGCTAAAGATAATACCACTAGATTTTTAGATCTAAAATTTCTCTTCCACAGTATGGAAACAAAATATACATACTTAAATCATTTTAGATAACATTGTCTGGAAAATTATGAGTTCAAGACACTATTGTATTCACTTATCAATCTATTTGCAACCATAAATAATGACACATTTTGCACTGAGGAAACTATGAAATAATTTTTAAAACAGCTTTTTGGTAGTGATAGATATTCTGAAAGTAAAAGATGATTTGTTTTAAGATAAAAGCCTCTATTCAACTAGGTACACAGATATAAAATGAAAAAGTATCCCAGCTCCTTAAAAAATATGATAGTCAGAAGTGTCATTCTGGCTATGTTATAAAGAACACAGAGTATCATCCTGCATGCCATTGTCCACATGGGCCCCATGACAGGTTTTGGTACAATTGTGTATGTTGTTGCCCTTCATTTTTATTTTTTTTTTAAGTTTTAGCTTCAGGGAACACACGTGCAGGTTTGTCACATGGGTGTATTGGGTCATACTGTGGTTTGGGTTTCCAGTGAGCCCATCACTCAAATAGTGAACATAATAGCCACAGATAGTTTTTCAATTCTTGCCCCCCTCCCCTCTTTTGGAGCCCCCAGTGACTATTACTTCCATCTTCATGTTCATGTGTACCCATTGTTTAGTTCCTTGCTCATAAGTGAGAGGATGGGGCATTTGATTTTCTGTTTCTGTGTTATTTCACTTAGGACAATGGCCTTCAGCAGCATCTATGTTGCTCCAAAGGACATGATTTCATTCTTTTTTATGGCTGGTAGTATTCCATGGTGTATGTGTACCACATTTTCTTTATCCAATCTACTGTTGATGGACATTGAGGCTGATTCCATGACTTTGCTATCATGAATAATGGAGGCTGAAATGGGACATTTAGGAGCAAGCATTTATCTTTTCTTTCAGTTCTTTGCTCTTTGCTCAAGATATACAGGCACAGTGAACTGTCATAGCATGGGCAAAACTGAAGACAGGGTCAAACGGCCTAAATAACTTTCAAACCAGCTATGCTACTACCAAAGATTGTAAAGAGCTATCCACTCACAGAATTTTTGAATTGACTATCCCTTTCCACCTTGAATTCAAAATTAATTTGTACCTCATTTTGTCTATAAATATAGAGCTTGGAGTTATTCAGTGGATACTTTTCACTTTTTCTTCCAATTTAAGAGAGTGCATCTTGCTCTCGTTGTCCTCAGATCTCCCACTAATTGGTATGGCTATAATTTTGTACATGACAATGATTTTCAATATGTGGAGGTAAGTAAAAGGCTACAGTGTTTTCTTTCCCAAATTGTGGAAGTAAAACAAGTTAATAATATGTCTTCTAATCTTAAAATGATACCTTGTTTTTCTGGCATGCTTGCATGACAGTAGCAGAGACCTGCCCTCTAATATCGCATTAAATCTGCAGAGCAAACAATACACATAAAATATTTCAAAGATATGTGAAAATTTTCTTAACCCTTAGGTTAGCCAAATAATAGTTTATGGTTAACATAATTCACCTTTATTTAGTCCTTTTTCTTTTAATTTGCTGCTACTTCTCTCCCATTCTCCATTATTTTCTTCTTTCGAATTATTCTAAACAAACTGCTTGCATGGATCTAATACTGGCTCAGTTTGTGTCAGTCATTAACAGTCCTTAAAAACAGTCTAATTGTTTTTAACTCATAGGTACCTTCATAACTTCGATTGCTATCATTGTTCAAAAATATGGGCTGGTAACATTATAAATGCTATGTGTTCTTGAAATATTTTGGTTTCATTTTGTGGAAGACACAGAAGCACCAATGGGGAATGTAAGAAGAGAGAATAAATCCATGTGCTTGGTGGAGAATATCAGGCATGTGGAGGTTTATACTTGGCTTGTCCGATTGCTACTTTGACTCCTGCTGAGGAGGTGTTGTAAAGGCTGATGAGACAGCAGCCCATACAAGGCACCAAACTGGAGCCAGAGACAAACCAGGCCCACCCTGCCTAGACCTTACAGCTTTGATTTTGTTGTTTCTAGTTATATTGTTGCACATACTTATAGGAATTGAGTCATTTCATGATAATTTAATAGTATATTAATTTTAAAAGAATCAAAGTAACAGGGAACAGGCTGTATGAATGTACAGATGTTAACATTTTATAAATTAAAGGTAAAAATATTATCTCCATACACCACAAATGTACATTTTTCTCTAAGTATCCTGTTAATCTGGGTATTCACCAGATTTCAGCCTTCAATCCTCATTAATCCTCAACCTCACAATCTCCATGGGGGCAGCTTCTGTTCTCATGACTCCAGTTACATCAATAGATTATAATCCCCAAATCTATATCTTCAACTGGTCTACTCATTTGAGCTCCAGGCCCATACATGTGACTGCCTGCTAAATATCCTGCATCTTTCCTACTTTACATTTCCAAATCTGAATGAATTCCACCTCCACTACCCCTAGTATTCTTTATCTTTGTACGCTGTCAGTGAATGCCACCACCATTCACCTAATTATCAAAAGCAACACTGGAGGGCTTGGCTTCTTTCTTCTTCGTCACCACAACGCCAACAATTCTGGTCTTCTAAATTCTTTTCTTATCTAGATCTCAAAGCTGCCCATTCCCTTAGACAATTCCTTTATATATATAATAGGATATCCCAAGATCCCAGAAGACTACTAGATATAGACTCTCAGTTATGCTTTCAATAAATATTTGTTAACTGCTTGATCACCCAATTCACCAAATACAATACACTTAATAGATCTAATATAGATTTTAACCATTTTATATATCAATTTGCTTAGCAAATTTCTTGCATACCCATGAGTCCAGATTTTTTATAAGACACTGCATGATAAAACAATGCTGATCAAATCCATATAAAATATTTATACTCTATTTACTATAAGCCAGAGATGTATTATATCAGAGTTCCATTGGCCAATGATTTCATCTTCTTTTGAGTACTCAGGCTGAGCAAAAATTACTAGAGAGAGAGTGCAAGGGAATAAAAGAAGTTGGACAGAGGAGAGGATTTGGGGTTATTTAGCCTTATTTTTCCTGCCTTCTAAAGTCAGATTTATCTACATTCAGTATAGTTTTAGATCTACCAGTTGGTATGTGATCTTAACAAACCAGAAAAGAAGAAAGAATGTGTCAGCAAATTTGGTTCTGTCTTGACTGAACTTTACCTTGTTGGAATGGTCCTTTTTTGTGCCATATATTTCTTCAACACTCTAAATGTAAGAGGTATGCTCCTTGTGTTAGCATTGATATGATCCCGGAATTGTTAATTCTACATTTTGTCCAAACCTTTGTTTTCCATGATAAACATATCCAAATCTACCTGAGATATTTAGCCTACCCCCAGTCACAACTGATGACCTTTTTCTTTGGACTATCTTTGACCCTCACCTTTGGTAATGATGAGTGACTGGGGAGAATTACTTGGGGAAAGGTAAATTAGCTTCACATTCTTTACATTTAATCTCAAAAGAAAGTCAGATTTATATATTCCCTAAAGAAAGCAGCTCCTAGGCCTACAAGAGGTGAAGATAATTTCATTTAATGTATTAACTTATTGATACTCAAAGTGTGGTTTATGAACCAGCTATACTGATATAACTGCTAGCTTGTTAAGAATACAGTATCTAGGGCTCCATTTCAGATATACTGTATTATAATCTTTTTTAGAAGATCCCTAGGTGATTCTAATGCATATTAAAGTTTGAGAAGAGCTTTATTAAATTATCTCAAACAATAATGTATCAAACCAAAGGAATATTGATCAATTATGAACACTATTTTTAAAATGCTTGTCCCAGAAGAAAATGATCAGAGTCTATTCCAGTAGAGTTTAGGGGAAAAAAAGTCAGTCTTAAAGTATTTGCATTGGCAGAGTCACTCCTACTGTGAGCTCATCCTCTATAAGCATTTCTCCACAAGTAATATACGCCTAGCATTTATAACTGTCCTTAAGAGGTGGAGGAATTAGGAATCATAAACCCATTTATGACCAAAGACACTCCTGGATTAGATACGGGCACCTTAAAGCAATAGTTAAAGCTCATGTGCTCCTTATTTACTCTATATTGTTATTCTTATTATAACAAAAATCCTTATCATAATTTTTTATTCTTCTTATGGATTCAGCAAAGAGCCTTATTTTATATCTAATGAAACTGTTCCAATTCTGAACTCTTCATCAGTTTGAACAAATCTTGTGTAGCTCTTTTTGCCCATAAAATTTGTCACTGTGTTTATACCTAAGTTTAGAAAAACTCAAGCCTATAACAATTTATGACAATTAGATGTTCAGTGCCTTGGTTTCTCACTCTTTCCTTTTTATATAGTCTTTATTCTTTTCTTTCATTCTTTTCATCCTTCTTTCTTTCCTTTCTTCTCTCTTTCCTTTCTTCCCCATCCCTCTACTTCCCTTCCTCCTTTTATTCCTTGCTTTCTTCCCTACTTCTTTCCTATTACTTCTAAACCATTAATACTGTAAATATCTCTTTGTTTAAACCATTGTGCAATCTACATACTTAGGAGATATAAGAATTTCCCTTGTACCTTCTTCCAGATTGGTAACCAATATCCCCAGAAAATATGACTGCAATTTTCTGTATCAGATGAGATTAAGGAATAAGGAATGCCAAAGGATTGGGATCAAGGAATAAAATATCTATTTGCCAAAATCATTGTTTTAAATAGGGCAAATCTTTGTGTCAGGCCCAATGTCCATTCATAAGAAACAGTAGACCTTCTCTTTTGATAATCTAATGGTGGAAACTCCCTGCATCCTGGCAAGCAGTGAAGAAATGTTGCTTCAAGCAGGATTATAGATGCCTTTAAATCATACCAGGTAAGGCTGCCTAGGTAAAGAACTAGTTCAAATTTTTTAAAAGAAAAGTCATGTATCTTGAGAGCAAGTGGGTATGACAAAAACAGCATTAAACTGTAAGCTGACGACTCAGAGAGCTAGTCCTACGTTCTGCAATTCTCTGGCAATTGCTGATGAGTTACTTCAAGTCTTGGACCCTCATGTGTTCAACTGTAAAACGAGAAATCGGATCCTTTCAGTCCCTTCCAATTTCAATATCCTTTTTTCAATGATTCGTCATAAAAATGAACTCAAAAAATAGTAGTGAGGTTTAAATGAAATAAGTGAAGAGAAAAATAAGGAATATGAAAGAGAGTGGGTTGAAGTATGGAATGAAATAGTTCCATACTGCTATGGATGAATGAATAAATATACAGCTATTTATTTATGAACAAATGAGACCAATTTAACAGACAAATTCTTGCTATGCTTGTGGTCTATGGGTGTTCTAAATGTGATGCAGTCTGCTCACTGGCAGGTCAGAACCTTGTCTGGTCACTACGCTAAATTTCAGCAGTGAGCTTGAGATCCCACAGAACATGAAGGGTGTGTTTTCAGGAGATGACATAGACTCCTAGGGACCATTACTACAGAGGGAAAGGTTCTCTGTTCTGTTTCATGGATGCTGTTTGACAGCAAACACACAAGCACTGAGTATATTACTTGTTTTTTCCTATGCTTTCTATGTGAATGAAAGGGGTCAAGAAAGCAGAAAGTGTCAGTAAGAGTTCTCTTAATAACTCCAAAATAGATTATGACAGTTTGATAGAAAATTAAGTTTTTAATTTCATAATTTCATTCTTTGAGTCTCAGAAGACTAAGACTCTCCTCCCTCTTTCTTTCTGTCTTTTTCTTTTTTTTTTTTTTTTCTGAGATGGAGTCTCACTCTGTCACCCAGGCTGGAGAGCAGTGGCACAATCTCAGCTCACTGCAGCCTCTGCCTCCCAGGTTCTAGCTCTTCTCTGCCTCAGCCTCCCGAGTAGCTGGGATTACAGGCATGCACCACCATGCCCAACTAATTTTTTTTTTTTTTTTTTGTATTTTTAGCAGAGACAGGGTTTCACCTTGTTGGGCAGGCTGGTCTCGAACTCCTAGCCTCAGGAGATCCACCCATCTCCCAAAATACTGGAATGACAGGCATGAGCCACCGTGACTGGCCCCTCTTTTCCTTTCAATGTATTTATTTTGAGAAAATTATATTGAAATGCTGACTTTAAAACTTTCCCACTTAACTACTCTATGATTTCTGCAGAGCCTGAGTAACTCTCAAAGTTCAAAGATCACAGTTCTTTACAAGTCCGCTCAGTATAACATGCTTGTGTTCACGCAGAGAAATGAACTGTAGTATTTCATGCTCATTCAGAGTGTTAACTGTTGGCAGGGCAAAACTGTTGGTAATCCTTTCCCCAGCTACAAAATAACCTCTGGGTATCATATCATTAGATCTAATGACAATAAAAATGCACAATAACTTAACAAATCTACATTTAATTAAATTATTAAGACTCAAAAAATTAAGATTACCAAAATTTCACATGCTGACATCAAATGATCTTATTTGTAGAAGGTACATATTAAATTTGTTTGTTACATCACATGAAATTTACATTAAATGTAACTAACTTCATCTGACAGTGGTTTATTTGGTTAGGACGCACAGTAATATATACATGCCAGGAAGACTGCTGTTTAATAAGCAGAAAAATAATTGAATTCATAAATGTTTGTGGAGGACTGGAATGTTCTACACTAAGACTAAATTTCACTGATGTATTATTTTTAAATTATAACAACAGTTTGGAATGTCAAGTGTCTGATGTACTGTGTACTATGAAACTATATAAAAATACCCTCTATTTTGAGACAAATCTAGAAGTTTTAGTCTTTCCACTGCCACCCAGACGGGGTAAAAATCAACAAATCAAAGGAAAAAAGCTTCTCTACAGTCAGCTACTATAAATCAACATTAGGAGGAAATTATTCTGCTAAAGGGTTTCTTCAGAAATTTGTGTATGGAAACCATCAGCCAAAGCAAAACAAAAAAAAATAGAGAAAATTTTTAAGTGACGAAGAAAATAATCCTCAGGTGGAATTTATACTTAGCAAGCATGCTAGGGATGGGGTGTCAGGTAGCTGTATAACGCATGCTTTCTTGGCGTAAAGCAGGAAATGGAGCATTTCTAAGCTCATCCCATTACTTAAATGCATGAAAGTACTCACTGGAACAGCTGGGTTTTTTTCAAAGCTTTAACCCTTCATTTAGTCTGGATAAAGTAACTCATTTTAAAGCTAATTGTAGGTTGCTCCTAAATACAGTGTGAGGGTCTCCAATTTATGATTCTCCTTTTCTTTATGGCAAAGATAAAAGTACTGTGTGTGCATGTATATGTATGTGAGTGTGTTTCAGTTGAAAGACTTTAATACGTTTATTTCCTAGAGTATATGAATGGTCTTCTTAGCAGAGATATATTTTTGTTCTATTGATATGTTTCTGGGTAACCCTTTATTCTTTTTTCATTTTAATATATGTTTTATGCTTTTCATTCTTCTAAACAGTTCTCAGTAGAGTTTGATCAGAAAATGTGATACCTTTGATCAGAAAAGGTGTTTCCACTATTTTACTAATAAAAGATATTTTTCATAAAATAAGCATTAAAAGTTTATTAATGTCACTGTACACAGCCAGTGGGAGATATAGATGCGAAAGCTCTGGTCCTTAACTTTCAGGAGGCTTATAAATTAATGTACGAGATAAATTTTATGTATATATTTTATGTAAAAATATACAAACACACATTATATTTGACTTCCACATTATATAATGACATATATGAAGGAAGTTAAATTTATAGTTTATTCTTCAATACTTCTTAAATTTTTATGTTTTTAAGTTGTCAATAAAAATTGTATATATTTATCATGTATAATATGTTGTTTTGAAATACAGTATGTATACGTTGTGGAATGACTAAATAGAGCTAATTAACATATGCATTACCTAACATACTTATCATTTTTCTATGGCGAGAATGCTTAAAATCTACTCTGTTAACCGTTTTCAAGAATGCAACACGTTCTTATTAACTATGGTCACCACATTGTACAATAGATTATGGTACATCACTTGAACTTATTACTCCAATCTACCGGAAATTCTGTATCCTTTAACCAACATTTTCCCATAACCACTATTCTATTTTCTACCTCTATGAGTTCAACTTTTTTAGATTCCACACATAAGTGAGATCATGAGGTATTGACCTTTCCATGCCTGGTTTACTTCACCTAACATAACGTCCCCTAGGTTCATCCATATTGTAAAAAAATGACAAGATTTCCTTCTTTCTTCAGGCTGAATAGAATTCTATTGTGTGTGTGTGTGTGTATACACATACCACATATATATAAATGTGGTATGTGGTATGTGTATACACATTTATATATATGTGGTATGGGATACATATCACAATTTTTAAATCCATTCATCCATTGATGGACACGTAGATTGGTTCCATGTCTTCGCTATTGTGAATAATGCTGCATTGAACATGAGAATACAAATATCACTTCAAAATACTAATTGCATTTCCTTTGGATATATACCCAGTAATGGAATTCCTAGATCATATGGTAGTTCTTTATTTAATTGAGGAACATACATTCTGTTTTTCATAATGACTGTATTAATTTACATTCCCACCAACAGGTAGATTACCTTTTATTCACATCCTCTCCAACATGTATCTTTTGTCTTTTTGATAATAGCCTTCCTAATAGGTGTGAGGTGATATATCCTTGTGGTATGAGTTTACAAATTTCCATCATAATTAGTAATATTGAGCATTTTTTCTTATATCTTTTGGCCATTTGTATGTTTTCTTTTGAGAAATGTCTATTCAGATCCTTTGCTCTTTTTTAGCTGACTTGTTTTCTCACAACTGAGTTGAGTTCCTTATGTTTTGGAACATAATCCCTTAACAGATATACAATCTGCAAATATTTTCTCCCATTCTGTAGGTTGTCTCTTCACTCTGTTGATTGTTTCCTTGGCTGTGCCCACTTTTTAGTTTGATGTAATTTCATTTTTCTATGTTTGCTTTTGTTGCCTGTGCTATTAAAGTCATATTCAAAAAAGTCATTGTAAGGATATGAACAGACACTTCTCAAAAGAAGACATTTATGCAGCTAAAAAACACATGAAAAAATGCTCACCATCACTGGCCATCAGAGAAATGCAAATCAACACCACAATGAGATACCATCTCACACCAGTTAGAATGGCAATCATTAAAAAGTCAGGAAACAACAGGTGCTGGAGAGGATGTGGAGAAATAGGAACACTTTTACACTGTTGGTGGGACTGTAAACTAGTTCAACCATTGTGGAAGTCAGTGTGGCGATTCCTCAGGGATCTAGAACTAGAAATACCATTTGACCCAGACATCCCATTACTGGGTATATACCCAAAGGATTATAAATCATGATGCTATAAAGGCACATGCACACGTATGTTTATTGCGGCACTATTCACAATAGCAAAGACTTGGAACCAACCCAAGTGTCCAACAACGATAGACTGGATTAAGAAAATGTGGCACATATACACCATGGAATACTATGCAGCCATAAAAAATGATGAGTTCATGTCCTTTGTACGGACATGGATGAAATTGGAAATCATCATTCTCAGTAAACTATCGCAAGGACAAAAAATCAAACACTGCATGGTCTCACTCATAGGTGGGAATTGAACAATGAGAACACATGGACACAGGAAGGGGAACATCACACTCTGGGGACTGTTGTGGGGTCGGGGGAGGGGGGAGGGATAGCATTAGGAGATATACCTAATGCTAAATGACGAGTTAATGGGTGCAGCACACCAGCATGGCACATGTATACATATGTAACTAACCTGCACATTGTGCACATGTACCCTAAAACTTAAAGTATAATAATAATAAAATAAAATAATAAATAAATAAATAAATAAATAAATCCATTTTGTAGAGAAGAAAGCCGAAGTACAGAGAAGTGCAGGTAGTAAGTGATGAAGAAGAACTCTCACGTAGGCAGGCAGACTTGGAATGCCACTTTCCACCACCATGTGGACATATACAGAAAATACTCCTCTGCCTTTTTTCCCCCAACTGCAAACATTTCATTCAATTTTATACTTCCCTGTATTTTACTCAAGTGAAAATTAATCTGTAAAAAATAATACTCACAGCTGTTCAATCTGCTCAAATTCTTTCCCCTCATCTGTGTAACAAAAGAAGAATTTGACTATGAAGTTGGTTTGTCATTTTTATGGAACATATATGCTCAATTAAACCTCCTTCCTAAGTAAGAAAGTACTATGCTGTTTCTCTTGTTTGGAATGAAGGAGAGACATGCTACCTTAAACACCTACACCTCCTTTATCTGCACTACAGACCTTATCTGCATTTCTGATCAAACATAGTTTAGTGGCCTGATATTTTCAAAAACATGATTGCTTAGTTGGTCATTATTAAAATCATTAAAAATTGAGTATAAAATCAGGAAAGAATACAGGATGTAAGGTCAATTTTCTCGAGGATTACTGCTTTATCAACCTGTAACCCATCAGGCACAGGCTGCAAAAATAGGAAATGACAGGATGGTCTCTCTTTAATGAGAACTCTGGAATGGTTAATAAAATATATTTTAAAATGATAAAAACCAAAAAAACATAAAAAAGTCATTGCTCAGCCCAGTGTAATGGAGCTTGTTTTCTTCTAGTAGTTTTTCAATTTCAGGTCTTAATTTAAGTCTTTAATCCATTTTTAATTGATTTCCATGTGTGGTATGTGATGACAGTCGAATTTCATTCTTCTACATATGGATATCTACTCTTCCCAGCACCATTTATTGAAGAGGCTGTTCTTTCCTCATTCTGTGTTCCTGACATCTTTGCCAAAGATCAATTGACCATAAGTGCATGAATTTATTTCTGTGTCTCTTTTCTGTTCTATTGGTCTATGTGTTTGTTTTCATGGAAATATCACAGTGTTTTGATTACTGTAGCTTTACAGTATATTTTGACATCAGGAGTATGATGTCTCCAGCTTTGTTCCTTTTGCACAGGATTGCTTTGCTATTCGAGGTCTCTTGTGCACTCCCTACAAATTTTAAAATTGTTTTATGTATTTCTGTGAAAAATGTCCTTGCAATTTTGATAAGGATTGCATTAAATCTGTAAATTACTGTAGATAGTATGTACCTGTTAACACCATTAACTCTTTCATTCTATCAA
Source organism: Gorilla gorilla gorilla (assembly GCF_029281585.2). Lineage (NCBI taxonomy): Eukaryota > Metazoa > Chordata > Mammalia > Primates > Hominidae > Gorilla > Gorilla gorilla. Next base: position 57,669,535 of record NC_073234.2, on the reverse strand, counting down.
CATGGGATATCTTTTCATTTTTTGTGCCTTTACTTTTATCAATATTTTATAGTTTTCAGTATACAGGTCTTTCATCTCCTCAATTAAATTTATTCCTAAGTATTTTTTGTAGCTATTTTAAATTGGATTGTTTTCTTGATTTCTTTTTCTGATAGTTCATTGCCAGTGTATAGACATGCTACTGATATTTGTGTGTTGATTTTATATCCTGCAACCTTACTGATTTTGTTTATTAGTTCTAACTGGTTTGGGTGGAATTTTTAGGGTTTTCTACATATGAATTCATATCATCTGCAAACAGGGACAATTTAGCTTCCTCCCCTTCTAGTTGGATGCCTTTATTTTTTTCCCTTACCTAATTGCTGTGTGTAGTAATTCCACTACTGTGTTGAATATAAGTGATGAGAAAGTATTCTTGTCTTGTTCCTGATCTTACAGGAAAAGCCTTCAACTTTTCACCATTGAATATGATATTAGCTGTGGGTTTGTCATATATGGCCTATATTGGGTTGCAGTACATTCCTTCCATACCAAATTTGTGGGTTTTCATCGTGAATGGATGTTTAATTTTATCAAAGGCTTTTTTTGCATCTATTGAAATGAGTTTGAAAGTATTCCTTACTCTTCAATTTTTGGGGAGAAGTTTGAGAAGGATTTGTATTTGTTCTTCTTTAAATGTTTAGTAGAATTCAGCATTGAAGTCATCAGGTCCTGGGCTTTTCTTTGATGGGAATCATTCTACTGTTGATTCAGTCTCATCACTCATTATTGGTCTGTTCAGATTTTTTATTTCTTGGTGATTTACAAATTAATATTTTATGATCAAGTTATATATTATGTTTCAAAGGCAAAAATATGTTTTGCTATTACTTAGCGAAGAACCATCAGAAACATCCATCTATATTGCTTTATTTTGTAACTACATTAAGGTATAAGTGAGGTCAATAAAATACCCATATTTAAATTTTATAATTTAATCATCTTTGACATAAGTATACACATGTGAGATCCTCACCACAATCAAGAAAAACGTTTCCATCAACTCATACGCCCCTTCGTTATCCAACCCTTTCCCCACCCCCCTCCCCAATCAATGATCTGGTTTTTGTTCCTATAGATTAGTTTACATTTTCTAGAATTTTATATAAATGGAATCAAAGACTACCTACCCTATTTTATCCAGCTTTTTTCATTCAGCATAATGATTTTGTGGTTCACCCATGTGATTGTTTGTATTCATTTGCCTTTTCTTAAATGAAGACTAATATCCATTTTATGTCTATACAACAATTTGTTGACCCATTCTTCTTTTGATTGGCTTTGGGTATTTACCAGTTTGAGGCTTCTACAAACAAAGCTGCTATAAAGTATCATGTACAAATCTTAGACTTTTTATTGACTATCTTCCTGGAAATTAAAAGGTCAAGTTATGTAGTATATGTATGTTCATTTAAGAAAGTACCAGACTCTTCCAAAGTAGTTCTATCATTTTATATCCCCTTCAGCAGTAATGAGAATTTCAGTTGATACACATCCTTACCAACACTTAATATGGTTACTTTAAAAAATCTCCACCCCAAATCAACAGAATATACATTCTGCTGAGCACCACATTACACTTATTCTAAAATTGACCACATAATTGGAAGTAAAAGACTCCTCAGCAAATGCAAAAGAACAGAAATCACTACAAATTGTCTGTCAGACCACAGTGCAATCAAATTAGAACTCAGGATTAAGAAACTCACTCAAAACTGCACAACTACATAGAAACTGAACAACCTGCTCCTGAATGACTACTGGGTAAATAACGAAATGAAGGCAGAAATAAAGATGTTCTTTCAAACCAATGAGAAAAGAGACACATTGCACCAGAATGTCTGGGACACATTTAAAGCAGTGTGTAGAGGGAAATTTATAGCATTAAATGCCCACAAGAGGAAGCAAGAAAGGTCTAAAATTGACACCCTAACATGACAATTAAAAGAACTAGAGAAGCAAGAGCAAACAAATTCAAAAGCTAGCGGAAGGCAAGAAATAACTAAGATCAGAGCAGAACTGAAGGAGATAGAGACACAAAAAAATCCTTCAAAAAATCAATGAATCCAGGAGCTGGTTTATTGAAAAAATCAACAAAATTGATAGACCGCTAGTAAGACTAATAAAGAAGAAACTGAGAGAAGAATCAAATAGACACAAAAAAAAATGATAGATGGGATATCACCACTGGTCCCACAGAAATACAAACCACCACCAGAGAATACTATAAACAGCTCTATGCAAATAAACTAGAAAATCTAGAAGAAATGGAAAATTCCTGGACACATACACCCTCCCAAGACTAAACGAGGAAGAAGTTGAATCTCTGAATAGGCCAATAATAGGTTCTGAAATTGAGGCAATAATTAATAGCCTACCAACGAAATAAGGTCCAGGACCAGACAGATTCACAGCTGAATTCTACCAGAAGTACAAAGAGGAGCTGGTACTGTTTCTTCTGAAACTATCCAACCAATAGAAAAAGAGGGAATCCTCCCTAACTCATTTTATGAGACCAGCATCATCTTGATACCAAAGCCTGACAGAGACACACAAAAAAAAAGAAAATTTTAGGCCAATATCCCTGATGAACATCAATGTGAAAAATCCTCAATAAAATACTGGCAAACTGAATCCAGCAGCACATCAAGAAGCTTATCCACCATGCTCAAGTCAACTTCATCCCTGGGATGCAAGGCTGGCTCAACATACACAAATCAATAAATGTAATCCATCACATAAACAGAACCAACGACAAAAACCACATGATTATCTCAATAGATCCAGAAAAGGTTTTCGACAAAATTCAACAGTGCTTCATGCTAAAAACTCTCAATAAACTAGACATTGATGGAACGCATCTCAAAATAATAAGAGCTATTCATGACAAACCGACAGCCAATATCATACTGAATGGGCAAAAACTGGAAGCATTCCCTTTGAAAGCTGGCACAAGACAAGGATACCCTCTCTCACCACCCCTATTCAACATAGTGTTGAAGTTCTGGCCAATGCAATCAGGCAAGAGAAAGAAATAACGGGTATTCAATTAGGAAAAGAGGAAGTCAAATTGTCCCTGTTTGCAGATTACATGATGGTATATTTAGAAAACCTCATCATCTCAGCCCAAAATCTCCTTAAGCTGATAAGCAACTTCAGCAGTCTCAGGATACAAAATCAATGTGCAAAAATCACAAGCATTCCTATACACAAATAACAGACAAACAGAGAGCCAAATCATGAGTGAACTCCCATTCACGATTACTGCCAAGAGAATAAAATACCTGTAATCCAATTTACAAGGGATGTGAAGGACTTCTTCAAGGAGAACAACAAACCACTGCTCTTGAAATAAGACACAAACAAATGGAAGAACATTCCATGCTCATGGATAGGAAGAATCAGTATCTTGAAAATGGCCTTACTGCCCAAAGTAATTTATAGATTCAATGCCATCCCCATCAAGCTACCAATTACTTTCATCACAGAATTATAAAAAACTACTTTAAAGTTCATGTGGAACCAAAAAAGAGCCCACATAGCCAAGATAATCCTAAGCAAAAAGAACAAAGCTGGAGGCATCACACTACCTGACTTTAAACTATACTACAAGGCTACAGTAACCAAAACAACATGGTACTGGTACCAAAACAGATATATAGACAAATGGAACAGAACAGAGCCCTCAGAAATAACACCACACATCTACAACCATCTGATCTTTGACAAACCTGGCAAAAACAAGCAATGGGGAAAGGATTCCCTATTTAATAAATGGTGCTGGGAAAACTGGCTGGCCGTATGTAGAAAGCTGAAACTAGATCCCTTCCTTATACCTTATACAAAAATTAACTCAAGATGGATTAAAGATTTAAACATAAGACCTGAAATCACAAAAACCCTAGAAGAAAACCTAGGCAATACCATTCAGGACATAGGCATGGGCAAAGACTTCATGACTAAAACACCAAAAGCAATGGCAACAAAAGCCGAAATTGACAAATGGGATCTAATTAAACTAAAGAGCTTCTGCACAGCAAAAGAAACTATCATCAGAGTGAATGGGGAACCTACAGAATGGAAGAAAATTTCTGCAATCTACCCATCTGACAAAGGGCTAATATCCAGAATCTACAAAGAACTTAAACAAATTTACAAGAATAAAACAAACAACCCCATCAAAAAGTGGGCAAAGGATATGAACAGACACTTCTCAAAAGAAGACATGTATGCAGCCAATAGACATATGAAAAAATGTTCATCATCACCGGTCATCAGAGAAATGCAAATCAAAACCACATTGAGATACTATCTCATGCCAGTTAGAATGGCGATCATTAAAAAGTCAGGAAACAACAGATGCTGGAGAGGATGTGGAGAAACAGGGATGCTTTTACACTGTTGATGGGAGTGTAAATTAGTTCAACCATTATGGAAGACAGTGTGGCGATTCCTCAAAGATCTAAAATCAGAAATACCATTTGACCCAGCGACCCCATTACTGGGTATATACCCAAAGGATTATAAATCATGCTACTATAAAGACACATGCACACTTACATTAATTGCAGCACTATTCACAACAGCAAAGACTTGGAACCAATCCAAATGTCCATCAATGATAGACTGGATTAAGAAAATGTGGCAAATATACACCATGGAATACTATGCAGCCATAAAAAAGGATAAGTTCGTGTCCTTTGCAGGGACGTGGATGAAGCTGGAAATCATCATTCTCAGCAAACTATCACAAGGACAGAAAACCAAACACTGCATGTTCTCACTCATAAGTGGGAGTTGAACAATGAGAACGTATGGACACAGGGTGGGGAACATCACACACCAGGGCCTGTCAGGGTGTTGGGGCTGGGGGAGGGATAGTATTAGGAGAAATACCTAATGTAAATAACGAGTTGATGGGTGCAGCAAACCAACATGGCATATGTATACCTATGTAACAAACCTGCATGTTGTGCACAGTACTGTAGAACTTAAAGTATAATTAAAAAAAAAATCTTAGACATTTTAGTATCTGAGTTGTGGTATCTCCTTGTGATTTTAATTTGCATTTCCTTGATAACTAGTAACTTTGAACATTTTCCCATCTTCCATTAGGTTGCTTGTCGATCATTTACTTGTAAGAGTTCTTTATATACTTAGTATATAAGTCTTTTGTGTGATATGTGTGTTGGAAATAATTTTTACCAGTTTGCAGCTTGCCTTTTGATTTGCTTAATTGTGTGTTTTGAAGAGCAAACTTTTTAATTTTGATTAAAACAAATTTTTTTTTGAGACAGGGTCTCACTCTATAGCCCAGACTGGAGTAAAGTGGCACAGTCTTGGTTCACTGCAACCTCGACATCCTGGGCTCAAGCAATCCTCCCACCTGAGCCTCCTTGAGTAGCTGAGCCTACAGGTGCATACCACAATGCCTGGCTATTTTTTTTTTTTTTGAGATAAAGTCTCACTCTGTCACCCAGGCTGGAGTGTAGTGGTGCCATATCAGCTCATTGCAACCTCCACCTCCGGGTTCAAGTAATTCTTGTGTCTTAGCCTCCCAAGTAGCTGAGATTACAGGCATGCACCACCACGACCAGCTAATTTTTTTTTATTTTTGGTAGAGACAGGGTTTTGCCATGTTGGCCAGGCTGGTCTCGAACTCTTGGCCTCAAATGATCCACCCACCTCCGAAATAAGCACATTGTGAAGAATGAGATATCCATCTCCTCAAGCATTTATCCCTTGAGTTGCAAACAATCCAGTTACTCTTTATTTTAAAATGTACATTTATTATTAACTATGGTCACCCTGTTTTACTAGCAAATAGTAGGTCTTATTTATCCTTTCTATTTTTTATACCCATTAACCATCCCCTTCTCCCCTCCAGCCCCCCACTACTCTACTCAGACTCTGGTAACCATCTTTCTACTCTCTATGTCCATGAGTTCAGTGGTTTGGTTTTTAGATCCCACAAATAAGTAAGAATGTGTGATGTTTGACTTTCTCTGCCTGGCTAATTTCACCTAACATAAGGATCTCCAGTTCCATCCATGTTGCTGCGAATGACTGAATTTCATTCTTTTTTATGGCTGAATAGTACTCCATTGTGTATATGTACCACATTTTCTTTATCCATTCATCTGTTGATGGACACTTAGGTTGCTTTCAAATCTTAGCTATTGTGAACAGTGCTGCAACAAACATAGGAATGCAGATCTCTTCCATATACTGATTTCCTTTCTTTTGTGTATATACCCAGCAGTGGGATTGCTGGATCATATGGTAGCTCTACTTTCAGTTTTTTGAGGAATTTCCAAACTGTTCTCCATAGTGGTTGTACTAATTTACATTCTCATCAACAGTGTACACCTTTTTTACACATTCTTGCCAACATTTGTTATTGCCTGTCTTTTGGATATAAGCCATTTTAACTGGAGTGAAATGATATCTCCTTTTAGTTTTGATTTGCATTTCTCTGATGAACAGTGATGTTGAGCATCTTTTCATATGCCCATTTGCCATTTGTATGTCTTCTTTTGAGAAATGTCTTTTCAAATATTTTGCTCATTTTCACTGGATTATTAGGTTTTTTCCTATGGAGTTGTTTGAACTCCTTTTATATTCTGGTTATTAATCCTTTGTCAAATAAGTAGTTTGCATATATTTTCTCCCATTCTGTGGGTTGTCTCTTCACTTTGTTGATTGTATCCTTTGCTGTGCCAAAGTTTTAACTTAATGTGATCCCAGTTGTCCATTTTTCTTTGGTTGCCTGTGCTTGTGGGGTATTACTCAAGAAATAACCCATATGCTGGGGCCAAAAGACATTGCCCATACCAATGTCCTGCAGAGTTTCCTAGATGTTTTCTTATAGCACTTTCCTAGCTTGAGGTCTGAGATTTAAGTCTTTAATTCATTCTTATATGATTTTTGTATATGGTGAAAGACAGGGGTCTAGTTTCAGCCTTCTGCACATGTATATCCAGTTTTTCCCAGCACCATTTATTAAAGAGACTGTCTTTTCCCCAGTGTGTTCTTGGCACCTTTGTTGAAAATGAGTTCACTGTAGGTATATGGATTTGTCTCTGTGTTCTCTATTCTTTCCATTGGTCTTGTGACTGTTTTTATGACAGTATCATGCTATTTTGGTTATTATAGCTCTGTAGTATAATTTGAAGTCAGGTTATGTAATTCCTCCAATTTTGTTCTTTTTGCTTAGGATAGCTTTGGCTATTCTGGGTTTGTTGTGGTTCCATGTAAGTTTTAGGGTTTGGTTGTTTTTTTTTTTTTGTATTTCTGTGAAAAATGTCATTGGTATTTTGATAGGGATTGCATTGAATGTGTAAATTTCTTTGGGTAGTTTGGATATTTTAACAATATTAATCCTTCCAATCTCTGAACATGGTATGTTTTTGTTCTTTTCATTTTTGGGAGTGTTCTCTTCCATTTTCTTCACCAATATTTTACAGTCTTCATTATAGAGATCCTTCACTTTTTTGGTTAATTTCTAGGTGTTTAATTCTATGTGTGGCTACTGTACATGGAATTATTATTTTTTTCAGATTGTTCACTGTTAGCATACAGAAATGCTAGTGGTTTTTGTATGTTGATTTTGTATCCTGCAATTTTACTGACTTTGTTTATCGGTTCTAATAGTTTGCCTTTAGAGTCTTTTAGTTTTTCCAAATATAAGACTGTATCATCAGCAAACAATGATAATTTGACTTCTTCCTTTGCAGTGTGGATGCCCTTTATATCCTTCTCTTGTCTGATTGCTCTAGCTAGGATTTCCAGTACTATGTTGAATAACAGTTGTGACAGTGCACATCCTTGTCATGTTCTAAATCTTAGAGGAAAACCTTTCTGTCTTTTCTCATTTAGTATGATACTAGCTGTGGGTCTGTCGTAGATGGTTTTTATTATGCTGATATATTTTCCTTCAATATCCAGTTTTTTGAGAGTTTTTATCACGAAGAGATGTTGAATTTTATCAAATGTTTTTTCAGCGTCATTTGAAAGGATCATATGGTTTTTGTCCTTCAGTCTGTTGATATGATGTATCATATTGATTGATTTGCATATGTGGAACCATCTTTGCACCCCAGGGATTAATCCCACTTGGTCATGATGAATGATCTTTCTAATGTATTGTTGATTTGGTTTGGTGGTATTTTTTTGAGGATTTTTGAATCAATATTCATCAGAGATATTGGCCCTCAGTGGTGAGGTCTGTGGGCACTCGAGTTCTGACTGTTGGGATCTGCAATTGTCCTCTGACTAGGGCTGGTTTAAGTGCTCTGTCTGTGTGTGGGTGCCAGCTGAGTTGGGTCCAGTATTTCTTTCTGCCTTAACAGGACAGCACTGAGTTCAATGCCTCACAATTGCTGTGTTCTCCCTCCGCCAGTGTACAAGGAAGCTCTCCACATAAGGCAGCTGCTGCCCAGGGTGCCGGCAAGGTGATGTTGACTGCTCAGGATTTTTTTTTTTTTTTATCTCTTCGGTGCCTCTTTCAGAGATAAAAAGTTAAATCCAACCAGTGCTATGAGCACTTGCCTGATTCCTGGTTCTTATGAAGGCATTTTTTCTGTGTAAATAGCTGTTAATTTGGTCTCCTTGCAGGGGAGGGGACGATCGGTGGGGCTTTCTATTCCACCATCTTGCCTACATTTATGATTGTTTTTGAGCTAATTTTTATCCATGATGTTCAGCAAGGATTAATTATTTATTTCCATTCAGTCAAATCTAGTGCCTTTTGTTGAAAAGATGTGTCCCGTTGAATTGCCTTAGCACTTTTGTTATAAATCAACTGGTTATATATGTATAGTTCTATTTCTGGTCTCTGTTTAGTTCTACTAATCTATATGTCTCTATTATCATGAATAGCAAACTATAGGGTAAGCCCTCCAACTTTCTTCTTTAAAAAAAAAAAGTTTTTTTTTTTAATATATAGGGATTTGCTATATTTTAGGAAGAAGTTGAACTTTTCAGTAAATGGTGCTGGTACAACTTCATCTTTTTTTTTTTTTTAATTTTTTTATTTTTTTTTATTTTTTATTGATCATTCTTGGGTGTTTCTTGCAGAGGGGGATTTGGCAGGGTCACAGGACAATAGTGGAGGGAAGGTCAGCAGATAAACAAGTGAACAAAGTTCTCTGGTTTTCCTAGGCAGAGGACCTTGCGGCCTTCCGCAGTGTTTGTGTCCCTGGGTACTTGAGATTAGGGAGTGGTGATGACTCTTAACGAGCATGCTGCCTTCAAGCATCTGTTTAACAAAGCACATCTTGCACCGCCCTTAATCCATTCAACCTTGAGTGGATACAGCACATGTTTCAGAGAGCACAGGGTTGGGGGTAAGGTCACAGATCAACAGGATCCCAAGGCAGAAGAATTTTTCTTAGTACAGAACAAAATGAAGTCTCCCATGTCTACCTCTTTCTACACAGACACGGCAACCATCCGATTTCTCAATCTTTTCCCCACCTTTCTCCCCTTTCTATTCCACAAAACCGCCATTGTCTTCATGGCCGGCTCTCAATGAGCTGCTGGGCACACCTCCCAGATGGGGTGGTGGCCGGGCAGAGGGGCTCCTCACCTCCCAGTAGGGACGGCCAGGCAGAGGCGCCCCTCACCTCCCGGACGGGGCGGGTGGCTGGACAGGGGGCTGACCCCCCCCCCAACCTCCCTCCTGGACCGGGCGGCTGGCCGGGCAGAGGGGCTCTCACTTCCCAGTAGGGGCGGCCGGGCAGAGGCGCCCCTCACCTCCTGGACGGGGCGGCTGGCCGGGCGGGGGGCTGATCCCCCCACCTCCCTCCCGGACGAGGCGGCTGGCCGGGCGGGGGGCTGACCCCCCCACCTCCCTCCTGGACGAGGTGGCTGCCGGGCGGAGACGCTCCTCACTTCCCAGACGGGGCGGCTGCCAGGCGGAGGGGCTGCTCACTTCTCAGACGGGGCGGTTGCCAGGCAGAGGGTCTCCTCACTTCTCAGACGGGGCGGCCGGGCAGAGACGCTCCTCACATCCCGGACGGGGCGGCAGGGCAGAGGTGCTCCCCACATCTCAGACGATGGGTGGCCGGGCAGAGACGCTCCTCACTTCCCAGATGTGATGGCGGCCGGGAAGAGGCGCTCCTCACTTCCTAGATGGGATGGCGGCCGGGCAGAGACGCTCCTCACTTTCCAGACTGGGCAGCCAGGCAGAGGGGCTCCTCACATCCCAGACGATGGGCGGCCAGGCGGAGACGCTCCTCACTTCCCAGACGGGGGTGCGGCCGGGCAGAGGCTGCAATCTCGGCTCTTTGGGAGGCCAAGGCAGGCGGCTGGGAGGTGGTTGTAGTGAGCCGAGATCACGCCACTGCACTCCAGCCTGGGCGCCATTGAGCACTGAGTTAACGAGACTCCGTCTGCAATCCCGGCACCTCGGGAGGCCGAGGCTGGCAGATCACTCGCGGTTAGGAGCTGGAGACCAGCCCGGCCGACACAGCAAAACCCCGTCTCCACCAAAAAAATACGAAAACCAGTCAGGCGTGGCGGCGCGCGCCTGCAATGGCAGGCACTCGGCAGGCTGAGGCAGGAGAATCAGGCAGGGAGGTTGCAGTGAGCTGAGATGGCAGCAGTACCGTCCAGCTTCGGCTCGGCATCAGAGGGAGACCGTGGAAAGAGAGGCAGAGGGAGACCGTGGGGAGGGGGAGGGGGAGAGGGAGAGGGAGAGGGAGAGGGAGAGGGAGAGGGAGAGGGAGAGGGAGAGGGAGAGGGCTAAAAAAAAAAAAAGTTTTGTTTGCTCTAGATCCTTTGCATTTTCATGAAAGTTTTAGGAAAACTTTGTCAATTTCTATTTAAAAACATGCTGGAATTTTATTTGGGATTGCATTGATTCTGTAGATAAATTTGGGGACTTTAAGATTATTAGTTGGCTTAAGAATATTGAGTCTTAATTTCTTTTCATATATGTGGCATTTCTTTAATCTCTATCAGCTATGTTTGCAGTTTTCAGTGCAGATGTCTTGGACACCCTTTGCTAGTGTCATTCGTCAGTATTTTATGTTTTGACTTGTTTTTTTGTGTTATTCAGGAAGATTTTTTTTTTCAGTTGTTTCTTGTAAGTATATAAGACTATAACTTTTGTATATGAACCTTGTATCCTGCTACAATGCTAAATCCATTAGTTAATTTAGTAATTATTTTGTCAATTACCAGAGGTTTTTCTACATAAACAATTACAGAATCTGCAGATAGAAACAGTTTAATTGCCTTTTTTCAATGTCTAAGACCTTAGACCACTGTTGAGTAGAAGTACTAAATCAGGCAGTATTGGTTTGCTCCCAGGCAAATGGGGAAACAATTCAGTTTTTCATCATTAAATATGATAGCTGCTTGCTGGTACCTTTTATTTCTTTCAGAAAATTCCCTACCATTTCTACTTTGCTGATACTCTCACAAATATAAGCTGACTTTTGTTAAAAGCTTCTTCTGCATTTATTGAAAATATGTGGGGTTTTTTATTATATGAATATAGCTGTTGTTTATACGAATATTACTGATTGTTTTTTGAAAGTTAATCAACTTTGCATTCAGGGTAAGTTCCATTTTATTATAATGTCTCATCCTTTTTAAATGTTTTTAAAATTAATTTACAAACATTTTGTTAAGGATTTTTGCATTCTGATTCATGAAGGATACTGGCCTATACATTTCTCTAGGATAATGGCTTATAAATTTCTCCTGTGTGTGTGTAACATTTGTGTCAGTTTGTCATATTAAGGTAATGCTGGCCATTAGTCAGTGATCCCTCCTCTATTTTCTTAAAATGTGTGTGTAATATTGGTCTTGTTTCCTCCTTTATTTTCTTTTTTTTTTTATTTTATTTATTTTTTTTTTTTTTTTTGAGACGGAGTCTCGCTCTGTCGCCCAGGCTGGAGTGCAGTGGCGCGATCTCGGCTCACTGCAAGCTCCGCCTCTCGGGTTCACGCCATTCTCCTGCCTCAGCCTTCCCAGTAGCTGGGACTACAGGCGCCTGCCACCGCACCCGGCTAATTTTTTGTATTTTTAGTAGAAACGGGGTTTCACCGTGGTCTCGATCTCCTGACCTCGTGATCCGCCGCCCACCTCGGCCTCCCAAAGTGCTGGGATTACAGGCGTGAGCCACCGCGCCCGGCCTCCTCCTTTATTTTTAAGAAAATTTTCTGGTGATAATCTATGGGTTTCGAATTTTCTTTTTAGGAAGATTTTAGATAAAATAAATAAATTTCTTTCATTGACATGGTAGTTGAAATTCCATGTTAAAATTTTACAGCAAATTTTGGTATTTTTGAATGAATGTCTATTTTATCTGAGTTTTCAAATTTGTTAGGCATACATTTGATTATAGTATTCTCTTATTATCCTTTGGCTGTCTATGTGATCTGTGATAGCAATCCCTTTTTCATTTGTGATTCTTTTCCCCTTGATTAGTCTAACTAGACTTTTGTCAATTTTATTGATCTTTTCATATAATCTGCATTTGCCTTCCTTCTTGTCTCTATTATTGGCCTGTTTTCTATTTCTTTGATTTCTGCTCTTCATTATTTCCTTTTTGCTGTTTAATTTGGGCTTACTTTGCTCTTCGTAGTCTAGATTTTTAAGGTGGAAACTTAGGTAATTAATTCTAGATCTTTCTTCTTGTCTAATACAAGCATTAGAAGCTAAAATTTTCTCCCAAATTACTTCTTTAGCTATGTTTTACTTTGACATAATATTTTCATTGTCATTTTGTTCAGAATATTTTTTACATTTGCCTTGTGATTTTGTCTTTGACCTGTAAATAATTCATAAATTGATTAATTTTTAGATATTTGAAGATTTTCTAAGTACTTTTTTTTTTTTTTGAGATGGAGATTTGCTCTTGTTGCCCAGGCTGGAGTGCAATGGTGCAATCTTGGCTCACCGCAACCTCTGCCTCCCGGGTTCAAGGGATTCTCCTGTCTCAGCCTTCCAAATAGTTGGGATTACAGGCATGCGCCACCACAGCCAGTTAATTTTGTATTTTTAGTAGAGACAGGGTCTCTCCATGTTGGTCATGCTGGTCTCGAACTCCCGATCTTGGGTAATCCACCCACCTCAGCCTCCCAAAGTGCTGGGATTACAGGTGTGAGCCACCACACCCAGCCCTAAATACTTTTTATTAATTTCTAAGTTAACTATGTTTTGGCAAAAGAATATACTTTGTGTAATTATTGATCCCTTTAAATTACTGAGGCTTGTTTTGTTCTCTAATTTATACTCTATTTTGGTAAATCCACTATACACACTTGAAAATAATGTGAAGTCTGCAATTATTAGATGTGGTATTTTATAAGTGTCAATTAGATCAAGGCAATTGGTAATATTATTGAGATTTTCTATGTCTTTACTATTTTTTATTTTGTCTCCTTGCTCTGTCAATTGCTGAAATACTTGTTTTTAAATCCCCTACTATATTTGTGTAGGAGTATACTACTACTTGCCTTTTAATTCTGTCCATTTTGCTTCATATATTTATGGATTTGTTATTAGGGGAATACATACTTATAATTATGTATCTTCCTGATGAATTATCTGTTTTCAAGCAAGATCATTTTATCATTATTATTATGATGTACAAATTTATGGGGTACACGTGAAATTTTGTTACATATACATAATGCACTGAAATCGAGTCACTATTATCACAGGGTATTTACAGTATCCATCACTTGAGTACAATACATTTTTGTAAACTCAATCACCCTGTTCTGCTATCAAACATTGGATTTATTCATTTTAACTGTATGTTTGTATCCATTAACCTACTTCTCTTTATCCTCCTCATTTCCCCCAAACTCACTTTTTCCAGTCTCTGTTATCTATATTTTGACTCTCTACCTCAATGTGATCAAGTTTTTTAGCTTCCACATGTATGTGAGAACATGTAATATTTGTCTTTTTGTGCCTGGCTTATTTTTCACTTAAGATAATGACCTCCAGTTCCATCTAGGTTGCTGCAAATGACATGATTTATTTCCTTTTCATGGCCTAATAGTACTCCATTGTGTATATACACCACATTTTCTTTATCCATTCATCTGTTGATGGGCACATACCTTGATTCTATATCTTTGCTATTGAGAATAGTGCTGCAATAAACATGTGAGTGCAGATACCCCTGTCATATATTGATGTCTTTTCCTTTAGGGAGATACCCAGCAAAGGGATTGCTGAATTGCATGAGAAATTTTTTGAGAAATCTTCCTAATGTTTTACATAGTGACTATACTGGTTTACATTCCCACCAGCAGTGGATAAGGGTTTTCTTTTCACCACATCCTCACCAGTATCTGTAATACCCATTCTTCCTGGGATAAGATGACATCTCATTGTGATTTTGATTTGCATTTCTCTGATGATTAGTGATGTTGAGCAATTTTTCATATACTTGTTGGCAATTTATGTGTCTTCTTTTGAGAAATGTCTAGTCATTTCCTTTGCCCACTTTTTAAAGGAATTATTTGTTTTTTCTTGGTAAGTTGTTTGAGTTCCTTGTATATTCTGAATATTAATCCCATGTCTAATGAATAATTTGCAGACATTTTCTCTCGTTCTGCAAATTTGACTCTTGACTCTCTTGATTTTTTTTTCTGTGCAGAAGCTTTTTAGTTTAATTAAGTCTCATTTGTCCATTTTTGGTTTTGTTGCATTTGCTTTTGGAGTCCTAGTCATGAATTCACTGTCTAGGCCAATGTCCACAAAATTTTTTCCTAGGTTTTCCTCTAGTATTTTCTTAGCTTCAGGTCTTACATTTAAGTCTTTAATCCATTTTAAGTTGATTTTGTATATGGTGAGTGATAAGAGTCCAATCTCATTCTTACGTATGTGGCTATCCATGTCTCCCAGCATCATTTATTGAAGACAGTGTTCAATAAATGGTGGCAGTTAATAGGGTGCAGTTAATAGTGGAGGCTGTGCTGTGTTTTGCTGGTGATTAGGATACCAGCTTGGCCAGTCTTTGGGCCCTAGTGGTGGCAGCAATGGACTGAGAATGTCTTTTGGGCAACCCAGGGCAGCTTACAGTATTATTGGTTCCAGGAGGGCTGATTATTCCAGTATTGGGATCATGTGTGGGTGTGTGCTGGCTGCGGTGGTATTGGAAAGTTGAATCAGCCCAGCCTCAGAGTCTGGGAGGAGTGCTCAGGTGTTGGCAGTAGTAGGCTTGGCTGGAAGGTTTCCATAGTTCTGGATGGCATGCTCAAGTACTGGGTAGAGGGGCCTAGTCTGGAAGACTTGTCCTCAGGCCCCGTGGTGGTACATTCAGATATTGGCTGTGATAAGCAAGGGATGGTGGTCCCCAGGCCATGGCAGAATGCTCTGGTGTGGGCAGCAGTGTCTATGCTGCATACCTGCCACCGGGGAAGGTGGCTCTCCTCTTAGCTGGAGAAGTATAAGCAGGTAGCTGTGGGGAGAGCAGTTTACTCATGCATTTGTCACATAGCAGCCTACAGCAGCAGCAGTGGGGTTTGCACTAGGTGTATGTAAGTGTGCCCAGCCTTCCTTCTTCCTCCTTGTCCCAGCAGTGGCAATGGCAGTGGCAGTCCAGACACCATTGCAGAATGTAAACCTTTGAAGGCTAGGCTCTCAGAATAGTTCTGGCTGTGGGCTTACCACCAGGGAAGGGAGGACCCTCCTTGGCTGGACCAAAAGGCAGGTAGCTATGGGGAGTGGAATTTGCTTGCACCTTGGTCCCACAGCAGCCCATAACAGCACAATGGGACTTGTTCTTGGGGTGCATGGGAGCACCCAGCCTCCCTTCTCCCTCTTTAGTCTAGTGGCAAAAGCTGTGGCATTGTTCCCAGGGCAAGACACAATTCTCTGGGGATTTGGCTCTGAGGATGGTGCCAAGCTGCAGCTGCTCAGGGCTTGGATACCTGCGAGACGTTACATGAGTTCCTTCTTTCTAGCAATGTGTCTGTGCAATCTCTAGGCCATTCCCTATGTTAGTTTCAAAATTTGTATGGGTTGAGACATTCTCCCATAGCTAACATTATAAAGGACCATGGTGGAAGTATGGAGCCCTGGGGGTCTCTCTCTTACGCTTTCCCTGCACCCAGAAGCTTCTTCTGCATCCCAGCCAATTCCAACCAAGCAAGGACTCACTCTCCCCATACCTGCTTTTGGTGCTTCTCATCACTTCTCTGCTGAATCCCAGTGTTATCTTCTGGATGATCTATTTGAAATGCGAATATCCACTTGCCATTTTGGTTCCTCTCTGTGGAGGAGGTTCATACTAGCTGCATCTAGTCAGAAATTTTGAAACAGCATCCAGGTTTTGTTTTGTTTTTTAAGATAGGAAATGCTTGAATATACTTGCAGAGTAACATAAAGGAATTTAAAAGGGGAAGAAGTGAAGTTTTTTTTTTTCTTTTATTATACTTTAAGTTTTAGGGTACATGTGCACATTGTGTAGGTTAGTTACATATGTATACATGTGCCATGCTGGTGCACTGCACCCACTAACTCGTCATCTAGCATTAGGTATATCTCCCAATGCTATCCCTCCCCCCTCCCCCCACCCCACAACAGTCCCCAGAGTGTGATGTTCCCCTTCCTGTGTCCATGTGATCTCATTGTTCAATTCCCACCTATGAGTGAGAATATGCAGTGTTTGGTTTTTTGTTCTTGCGATAGTTTACTGAGAATGATGATTTCCAATTTCATCCATGTCCCTACAAAGGACATGAACTCATCATTTTTTATGGCTGCATAGTATTCCATGGTGTATATGTGCCACATTTTCTTAATCCAGTCTATCGTTGTTGGACACTTGGGTTGGTTCCAAGTCTTTGCTATTGTGAATAATGCCGCAATAAACATACGTGTGCATGTGTCTTAATAGCAGCATGATTTATAATCCTTTGGGTATATATCCAGTAATGGGATGGCTGGGTCAAATGGTATTTCTAGTTCTAGATTCCTGAGGAATCGCCACACTGACTTCCACAATGGTTGAACTAGTTTACAGTCCTACCAACAGTGTAAAAGTATTCCTATTTCTCCACATCCTCTCCAGCACCTGTTGTTTCCTGACTTTTTAATGATTGCCATTCTAACTGGTGTGAGATGGTATCTCATTGTGGTTTTGATTTGCATTTCTCTGATGGCCAGTGATGATGAGCATTTTTTCATGTGTTTTTTGGCTGCATAAATGTCTTCTTTTGAGAAGTGTCTGTTCATGTCCTTCACCCACTTTTTGATGGGGTTGTTTGTTTTTTTCTTGTAAATTTGTTTGAATTTATTGTAGATTCTGGATATTAGCCCTTTGTCAGATGAGTAGGTTGCAAAAATTTTCTCCCATTTTGTAGGTTGCCTGTTCACTCTGATGGTAGTTTCTTTTGCTGTGCAGAAGCTCTTTAGTTTAATTAGATCCCATTTGTCAATTTTGTCTTTTGTTACCATTGCTTTTGGTGTTTTAGACATGAAGTCCAACTTACAAGGGATATGAAGGACTTCTTCAGGGAGAACTACAAACCACTGCTCAAGGAAATTAAAGAGGATACAAACAAATGGAAGAACATTCCATGCTCATGGGTAGGAAGAATCAATATCGTGAAAATGGCCATACTGCCCAAGGTAATTTACAGATTCAATGCCATCCCCATCCAGCTACCAAGGCCTTTCTTCACAGAATTGGAAAAAACAACTTTAAAGTTCATATGGAACCAAAAAAGAGCCCACATCGCCAAGTCAATCCTAAGCCAAAAGAACAAAGCTGGAGGCATCACACTACCTGACTTCAAACTATACTACAAGGCTACAGTAACCAAAACAGCATGGTACTGGTACCAAAACAGAGATATAGATCAATGGAACAGAACAGAGCCCTCAGAAATAACGCCACATATCTACAACTATCTGATATTTGACAAACCTGACAAAAACAAGCAATGGAGAAAGGATTCCGTATTTAATAAATGGTGCTGGGAAAACTGGCTAGCCATATGTAGGAAGCTGAAACTGGATCCCTTCCTTACACCTTATACAAAAATCAATTCAAGATGGATTAAAGACTTAAACGTTAGACCTAAAACCATAAAAACCCTAGAAGAAAACCTAGGCAATACCATTCAGGACATAGGCATGGGCAAGGACTTCATGTCTAAAACACCAGAAGTGAAGTTTTGAGATAGAGATTGAGAGAGAGGATTATTGGAGAAGCAGGGAGGAGAAGGAATCTAGAAGCCAGGTAGAAGGATCAGCCATAGAAAGAAGGAGAGAACTGTGAATTGGCACTTCAATCATTATAAAATATTTGTCTCTGGCAATACCATTTGTCCTAAAGTCTATTTTATCTGATACTAAAGTTTTCACTTCAGCTTTTGTATGTATACTGTGTGTATGGTAGATCTTTTCCATCCATGTGTGTATCTTTTTCTGTCTATATGTGCCTGTATATTTGAGGTTTATTTCAAAGTATAGTTGAGTTTTGCTTTGTTATATGCTCTATCAATCTCTATCTTTAATTGGTGTATTTAGAACCTGACCATTTAATATAATTATTGATATGGTTTGGTTTAGGTCTACCATTTTATTATTTCTTTCTTATATGTTGCCACTGACTTCATTCCTTTGTTCTCCTTTTCCTGCATTCTTTGAGATTTTTGAATATTTTTAATGTTCCAATTTAACTTATTTATTGATATTCTGTCTATATACTTTGTTTGATATAATATAATCTACAGTTGCTCAAAAACACAGCAGACAGTGTTGTCGTTTTTGCTTTAAAGAGTTATTATACATATCTTAAAGAATTTAAGAGTAAAAAATAATATTTTCTATTTGGTCAGATATATTTACCACTTCTTTCTTCATGCCTGATGACAAACATTTCCCTCTGACATTATGCCTCTTCTCCCTGAATAAATTATTTAAAAATTTCTTATAGACTATGCTAACAACATATTATCTTATTTTACCTTTATTTGAGTATATTTTTATTTTATCAGTTTTAAAATTTATAACTATTTCTTTAATTTGTAATTTTGTAACACAAACATTATCTCTACATACTGTAGTTTCAATTTATTTTAAACTAACTTAAATAAATAAGATAATACATTTTAAATTTTCAGCATCTTTCACTCAATAGTATGTTGCTTATATTTATCCAGTTGTTAATTTTATCATCTAGCATTCCATCAATGAATGTATAGCATTTATTAATTCATTCTACTATTGACAGATATTAGAGTTCTTTCCAGTTTGAGGCTATTATGAATAATTCTGCTTTGAACATTTTTGTACATATTTATTGGTGCTCATATATATGTATTTCTGTTGGGTATATACCTATGAGTGGAATTTCTGGATCATAAGGTATGCATATTTTGAACACTAGTATGTAATATCTAATTATTATCTAAAGTGTTTGTACTAATTTACATTCCCACCAGCAATGTAGAAGAATTTGGATTACTTCATATTCTCAACAACACTTGGATTGTTAAGAATATGTAACAACCCAAATTCTCCGTAACATAATCTCAGTAACACTTGATATTGTCACCCTAGATTCAGCTTATTCCATTGGGTATGAAGTGTTATCTCATTTGTTTGCATTAATAAAATTTAGTTTTTAGAGCAGTTTTAGGTTCATATTAAAATTGAGTGGAAAGAATATAGAGTTCTTATATACTTCCTGTCCCCACACACACACAACTCCCCCTCCACTACCGATATGTAGCATTGAATGCATATATTAGAAAAGAAGTTTCTTCTTCTGTATTTAATGCTATAAATTTCTCTCTCAGCACTGCATCCCACAAATTTTGATAATTTGTATTTTCATTTTCATTTAATTCAAAATATTTTGAAATTTCTCTCCAGATTTATTCTTTGGCCCATGTGTTCCATTCTTATCCAGTTGATTGATGGTGCTATTGAGCTGAATCATGTTTTTACTGATTTTCTTTCTGCTAGATCTATCCATTTCTATTAGAGCAGTGTAAAAGTCTACAAATATAATGGTAGTTTTATCAATTTCTCCTTACAGTTCTATCAGTTTTGCCTCATGTATTTTGATGCTCTGTTGTTGGGCACATACCCATTAAGGATTGTTATGTCTTCTCAGAGTATTAACCCCTTTGTCATTATCTAATGCCTCTCTTTTTTTTTTTTTTTTTTTGGTAATTTTTCTGCTCTAAATTAACATAGCTACTCCCACTTTATTTTTATTAGTAATAGTATGGTAAATATTTCTCCATCCTTTTATTTTTAATGTGCATATGTCTTCATATTTTAAGAGAGTTTCTCATAAACAACATATAGTTGGAAACTCCTTTTTTTATCTGCTGGGGCAATCCATGTCTTTTATTGTCATCTTTGTTCCTATTTTTTTTTCTGTACTTTTTCTTCCTTTTATGGTCTTAATTGAGAATTTTATATGATTCCATTTTCTCTTCTTTCTTAATATATCAATTGTACTTATTTTTAAACTTTCTTTCGTGGTTTCCTTAGAGTTTGCAATACGTATTTACAACTAATTGAAGTCCACTTTCAAATAACATTATACCACTTCACAGGTAGTACAAGTACCTTATATAGCAAAATATTCCTAATTTCTCTCTCCCATTCCTTGTATAATTGTTGTCATTCATTTTACTTATGCATAAACATTCACGTGTTCACTTATATATGTATGTATATGTGTGTGTGTGTGTGTGTGTGCGCCTATATAATTTCCAACAAAGTCCTTGAATTTTTATTTGTCCTTCAACTTAAAGGATAGTTCCACAGGGTACATAATTCTAGACTGGTGGTTTTTTTCTCTAAACATTTTAAATATTCTACTCTAATCTCTTCTTGCTTGCATAGTTTCTGAGGGGAAGTTGGGTGTAATTCTTAGCTTTGCTCTGCCAAAGATAAAGTGTTTCTCCTCTGGATTTTTGGAATATTTTTTATTTACCTTTGATTTTTCTGTAATTTGAATATTACATGCCCAGGTGTAGTTATTGCTGGAGGGTGGGGTGTGGGTGCTTATCCTGCTTGATATTTTCTGAGCTTCCTAGATCTATGGTTTTGTGTCTGGTATTAATTTGGAAAAATTCTCAGTCATTATTATTTTAAATATTGCTTCTGTTCTTTTCTCTCTTTCTTGTCTTTCTAGTATATTCATTATGCGTATATTCATTATGCATATATTAAACCTTTTTTGTTGCCCCACAGTTTTTGGATATTTTAGGGTTTTTCTGGCTCTTTCCCTTTGCTTTTCAGTTTGGGAAGTTTCTATTATCATATTCTCAAGCTCAGCAATTCTTTGCTCAGCCATGTTCAACCTACTAATCAGTTCATCAAATGGATATTTTTATTTCTGCTACTGTGTTTTATCTCTAGCATTTCTTTTTGATTCTTTCTTAGAATTTCCATTTCTCTGTTGCCCAGGCTAAAGTGCAGTGGTATGATATCACAGCTCACTGCAACCTCTGCCCCCCAGTTTCAAGCGATTCTCATGCCTCAGCTTCCTGAATAGCTGGGATTACAGGCACATGCCACCACACCTGGCTAATTTTTGTATTTTAGTAGAGACGGAGTTTTGCCATGTTAGCCAGGCTGGTTTTGAACGGGCCTCAAACGATCCACCCACCTCAGCCTCTCAAAGTGTTGAGATTACAGGTGTGAGCCACCATGCCCATTCTCGCTCCTTATGTTATTTATCTATTATTGCATATTGTCAATAAAGTTCTTAGCACATTAATTACAGATTTTAAAACTTTTTTATTAGATAATTTCAACATTCCTTTTATATCTAACTCTGATTCTGATGCTTCTTCCATCTCTTTAAACTGCGCTGGATGGGGGTTGGCATTTAGTGTGCATTGTAACCTTTTGTTGAAAGGTGGACATGACATACTAGGTGAAAGGAACTCTGGTAAATAAGCCTTTAGTAATATGTTGATAACATGTGTTGGGAGGGGAAGTGTATTCATCTGTTCTCACACTGCTAATAAAGACATACCCAAGACAGGGTAATTTTTGAAGGAAAGAGGTTTAATGGGCTCACAGTTCCACATGGCTGAGGAGGCCTTACAATCATGACAGAAGGCAAAGGAAAGACAAAGTCACGTCTTACATGGCGGCAGGCAAGGGAGCTTGTGCAGGGGAACTCCCATTTATAAAACCATCAGATCTTGAGAGATCATTCACTACCATGAGAATAGTATGAGAGAAACTGTCTTCATGATTCAATTATCTCCACCTCGCCCAGCCCTTGACGCATGGGGTTTATTATAATTAAAGGTGAGATTTGGGTGGGGACACAGCCAAACCATATTAGGAAGCATTCTATAGTCCTATGATAAGGTGTCAGTCTTTTGGTAAGGCTGTGCCCCTGGACTGTGAACTTCATCAGTACTTCACAGTTTTTACCCTGCTAGATGGGATATGATGGCTAGAGGAAGCCCGACTTGGATATTTCCCTTCTCGCATGTGTAAAGCTAAAGGGAGTTGAAGTTGAGTATTTCCTTTCCCTATGTGGAAGGCTACAGCTGGCTGGAGCTGGGTATTTCCCTTCCCAAAGGGAGGTTTAGGCTCTGAAAAAAAAAACCCAGCAGAGTAGGCTGTGGTAAAATAGTTTCTCTTGAGGACAAGCTTTGCTAAAAACAGAATGCTCAAGTGTATTTCAAAATGGTTCTTTTTCCCCTCCTCCTATTAGATGTGTGAGAAGATTTTTCTCCAATATACACTGTAAGGACGTGGCAGAGTTCCTGCAGGTAAAATTCACAAAATCATGGAGGCCTCCTTATGACTGGGTCCTCTGGAGTTCTTAACTCAGACTTGTTCACACTCAGCCTCTAGTAATTCATGAAATACAATTCAAGTTTTCATACCCTGGCACTGGTTCCCTCAGAGATTTCTGCCTTATGGGTTTCTTCTACTCCAGTAAATTGTGATGATAGGTGTTTACCTGTCTGTCTCTCCAATTTGGAAAGTGGCATTTTTCTGTGGCCTCACTTCCCTGATAGATCTAAGAAATGGTTGTTGATTTTTCCGTTTGTTTAGCTTTTACTTGTCAGAATGAAGCTGGAATAGAGACCAGAAGTTTCCTATTTTACCTGTATCTTTAAAGGATATTTTCACTGGCTGTAAAAGTCTAGGTTGGCTGTTCTTTTCTTTCAGTACTTTAAAGATGTTATCGCACTGTCTTCTGATCTCCCAGGTTTTAAATGAACAACATGCCATTGTTCAAATCCTTGCTCCTTTGTATGTATGAAATGTAACCTTTAAAGAAAAAAAAAGTGCTTATAAGATTAAAAGAAAATCTTTGGTTTCCTGCATTTTTAGTATTATTTGTTTAAATTTGATTTTTTAAAATTTATCTGGTTTGTGGATCTGCTGAACTTCTTAAATATGTACATTTTTATCTTCCACTAATTTGGAAAACTCCAAGCCATTATTTTTCAAATATATTTTTTTATCATCCCATTCTCTTTCTCCTCTCCTTCTGGAACTCCTATTGCATGTACTTTAGACCTTTTTATACTGTCACACATTTTTTTTTTCTGTCTGTTCTTCAGATTTGATCAAATTACCTGTCTTCAAGTTATTTTGTCATCTACGTTCTGCCATTGAGCACATTCAGTTAATTTTTTATTCTTAGGGAAACTACTTTCTAAATTCTAACCTTTCCATTTAGTTAATTTTAAAGATTCTTTTCTGTGATGGCAAATTATCTTAATTCATTTCAAATATGTTCTTCTTTCTTCATAAAACCTACTTGTAATAACTGCATTAAAATATTTGATTATTCCAACATCTGGGTTATCTAGGAAATCTGTTTATTTTTTTCTCTTGATAACTGTCCACATGTTCCTGGTTTTATGCTGAATAATTTTGAATTGTATCCTGGACATTGCAAATGTCATGTTGTGTAGACTCTAAGTTCTGTTATAATACTCTGGAGAATGTTGATTTTTCTTTAGCAGGCAATCAACATGGCTAGGTTCAGATCACAAAGTCTGTCTCACTTTCTTTGTGTGGTGGTTAAAATCTCAGTTCAGTTCCAAAAACACTTAGTCCACTTGTTTGAGCTTGTCTCTCGCATCCATAAATAATAAGTGAGCCTGAAACATCTGCAGGTTTTACATAGAATCAGGGGACTCTCTTTTCTGGTTCTCTCTTCTCTGAGATTCTCTCCTCTCTCCAGCCCCCAGAATCTTCTTTGTTGGTTTCTCTGGTTGGAAGACGAGCTTCCTATCGAAGTTTTAATTATGCATCCACTGCTGATGCACTGCTCTGTGACTGGGGCTCACCCCTGGGGCAAAGCATAAGGGAAAAAAAAATGCAAAAGATACCTTGTACATTTACTTTTGACTCTTTGTCTCCTACTTTTGTTTATTTTTTTACAGTCCTCAGGTAGTTTCTTTTTGTTTTTGTCAAGATCCTTTTGTTGTAATTAGTTGGAAATCTGGTTTCTAGTGGGCTCTTGTCATTATGCTGGACACAGAAAATTCTTCCTTAATGTTTAAGTCACTGTTTCTCAAACTATGGATCATGATCATTTGTGGGTCATGAAATTAGTTCTGTGAATTGTTGATTCACATTTTTAGAATTCGGTACATTAAAGACTAATCTAGATTATATCTTATTGCATCATGTTGTAAGAAATGTAAATAATTTTATAAAATATAAAATACTTGTTTACTTGTTTTTGGTTTAACAACTATTTGTTGAATATCTACTCTGTTAAAGACCGTTAGGTTGTGGGAAATATAGCAGTGAAAATAATATATGAACATGCACACTTTTTAAAAAATGAGTTGGAAGATAAAAAATGTACAACATATAGTGTGTTGGAAAAATAAGAGAAAAAAAGTACTCCAAACCTGTCTAATCTCATGAGGAGGGATTCTGTGGGGAATATTGGGATGCAACAGTAAAGAAAAGTGTTACCTCCCAAAATTCTTCACTCTACTGACATCCACATGGGGATAGTTGTACTATACAAAAATAAACAGAAATCTAAGTTTTCTAGGCAGTGATTGGCAGCAATGTAAATGGTAGGCCAAATTAGAACAAGAGCAAACAGAAAAATAGCTACAGTGAGGGTTGTCTCCAGAGTTTCCATAAAGAAACCTCTTTTTTTTTTAAACAAGCCTCTTTTCCCCCAAAATGTGCTGAAGGCTGATGGTTTTACACTGTTTGTGGAAATGAAGATGGAGAAGGTTTTTGTCACAGCATAGAATGGAAAGTTAGAATCACTATTGTTAAAAATTCTACTACCCCACAGTCAGGAATTCTCTACTGAGCACATTTATTTTTAGGATGCAGGCTCCTGAAATAGTGTCTGGCCTATCTTTTCCCGCTCTCCCTTCTCTTTTCTGCTACTCCCTATCCTCACATTCCTGTTTATTTCTACAAGACAGTTTCAGTTTTCCTTTCTTCGACTTCTTGCCCCAGAGTTAATGGTACATCAACATGAGAACCCTTTCTATAGCCACCTATCATTCTACTCTCCCTTAGCAACAAAGCCTATTTCTTCCTTTATATTTGGGGACAGGTAAAATTTGTGGTCTTGGTCTGCCTTCGGGAGTCCTCCTATAACTCCTGCATTTGGGAAAGGAGTAGAGCTAAGTCCTATGTCCTCATATCCTGGTAGCCCCCAGTAGTGAAGGTAGCAGTTATGAGGGCATGTTTTTCTCTCTTCAAATGCTTCTGACTACTAATTGGACAGCTAATATCTAAGTAGATCAAAGAATTATACACAGTCATACACGAAAATATATATAGTGACACATGCTTTTTTCCTATGCTATATTTTGTTACTGACATGCTTGTTTTTAAGAGAAATGCTACTCACTTAGTTCTGATATGCCATTAATACTGAGATGGGAGCTACAGCACAGCTTCCCATTCCATGCGTCTGGCTGAGATCAACAACTAAACAGCTCTCTGCGACACTCTACCCCCATCTTCAAAATCTTTCCCAACCCAGGCCTAAGATAGCCAAAATCAGTATTGATACAGGAAAGGAATTCTGTGTGTCCTCTCTACTTTTGGTTAATAGATAAAACTTTCCCAGAAAGCTATGTTTTTGCCAATTTTTACAAATAAATTTGCATTGCCAGATGATAATAGCTGAGTAATAAAGCAATAGAACATCAAGGCACTCTTCTATAGCAATGTCCATTCTAACTCTTTAAAGGTGTTCTAGGCACCATTTTAAACTACAGAGAAAATTAACTGAACATATGTAACTAAAGAAAAGGTACATTTGGACAAAAACAAATATTATTTTTAAAGAGCAAATATTTCTTTCTAGTGTGCTTATTTTTAAAATGCAGATCTGGAAGCAATTTAGGAAATCTACTGCATGTAAATTATAATTAACTTTGGATAGAAATGATTTGTTTTCTTTGAAAGAGGTAGATAAACTCAAGGGCAAGGAGGTCGGGTTCAAATCTTAATCCCAAAGTTAAGTGAGGCAGAAACAGACCCTGTATGTGATGCCTACTATAAATATGTGCGAGGCTGTTTAAATTGCTGACCACAGTACAACATTGCTAGTTTGCAGTAACAGAATCTTACACATTTATTTATGGTTTTGACTACACAGAGATTTTTCTGAGTATGATCATTTAAATTCAATCTGCCCATTATATAAAAATTAAAGTAAATTAGAATTTTACACCACAAGCACCAAGCCTGATAAATGCAGTTTCATATTCAATCAAAGTTTGTTCAAATATGTTACTGAAAGCTCTTAAATAAGTTTTCAGTATTACTGAAATACTGAAATAAGATTTCAGTGTTACTGAAAGCTCTTAAATAAAATAATATCACTTATGGGGTAAAATGGATGGATAAAAGCAGAAATTAAAATTCTGATTAAAAGAGAAATGGTGGTATTCTGGAATGTCTACACTACTCACACTTCTTGAAGGGATCTTCTGCTGGTCACAACTTCTGCTGAGTGAATAATGGACCCTATGTTTCTACCTCTCTAGGCTATAGATGGCTAAAGGGGTTCATTTTGAACCATGAGTAAGATAAGTAATCATGGGAAATTTTTAAGAGAGAGAGAATGAGAGAAAGAACAGAAGCATACAGAAAAGCAGAGATGACTGAGAAGTATCTAAAATAGAAAGAGTAGTCCTATCTCTCTGTACATCAGGGAATCTGAGGTCATTGAATTTTTCCTGGGGACATTCCTCAAGGATAAAGTTTCAAAAATTATGCCTGTGCAAAAGTAGACCTCTGCTTGCCAGTGGACCAGGTTCAAGGCATTTGTTGTCATTGAGGACTAGAATGGGCACATCAGACTAGGTGTCAAGTGCTACAAGAAGATAGACAAGGTAGCTGGTCAGAAGGAGGGACATATGTCAAAAGTTACTCTTTTCTCCTGTTCTTGATTCTAATCACCTGTGTCCCCTAACACATTGCTTCATCAGATATGCAGATATGCATCTCCCCACTCAATATTTTCATTCAGCCTAAATATCTCCCGTCTTAACTCCCTCAACACTTCATCTTCTTGCAACTAAAAAAACAAGACCTTTTTTTTCTTTCCCTTCTCAATTAAGCATTTTGAAAGCCTACAGGTGTATCTATAGTTTCACACCTCAATTGTCCCTCTGCCTACTGCAATGTGGCTTCTACCCTCATCCCATCATGTTCCTTTCAAGGGTACCCTTGAAAGGAACCCTTGATCATCAAATTGCCAAGTACAGTATCTTTTAAAACCTAAACGGAATATTCTCCACTTACCCTACCAAGTCTACTCTCTACTCTTTTCCACTCTGCTTTTTTTTTTTTTTTTTTTTTTTTTTTGACACGGAGTCTCGCTCTGTCGCCCAGGCTGGAGTGCAGTGGCGCGATCTTGGCTCACTGCAAGCTCCGCCTCCCGGGTTCACGCCATTCTCCTGCCTCAACCTCCCGAGTAGCTGGGAGTATAGTCGCCCACCACCAAGGCCGGCAATTATTATTTTTTTTTTTTTGTATTTTTAGTAGAGACGGGGTTTCACCGTGGTAGCCAGGATGGTCTCAATCTCCTGACCTCGTGATGCACCCGCCTTGGCCTCCCAAAGTGCTGGGATTACAGGCGTGAGCCACCGCCCCCAGCCCTCCACTCTGCTTCTTTATCAGATAAGCTGACCTATATGAACTACATCAATAACTTTTTCCTCTGACATCCAGTTGGGTTTTGTCAATGGGAGGCACCATAAGAGGCCAGAGTATGGAAGGTATTCACCCAGCTCCCTTCCTGCCATCCCGTGGTTTGGCTGCAACTATATTTTTCTATTCATGACCACAACCACCCATGTCAGGAGGTTCTTGGCTCTTCTACAGCTCTTTCTCTCTCTCTCTCTCTCTCTCTCTCATTCTCTCCTTAATTACCCCACTTGAGGGAGCCAGCTATTTCCTGGCAGAACCCTGCCAGGAATCAGTTCCAGTCCTTATCTTGTCTTTCAATAACATTTGATACTGTTAAACATCTCCTTCTTGCTATTCTTCAGTTTCTCAGATTCTTCACTTTTTGATTGACCATTCTCATCTACTTTATCAGTTCTTTCTCTGTCACTTTTTTTTACATTGGTGTTTCCCAGAGCCTGGGTCATATTTTCTTCGTGTTTTCATTAGGGTATCTCAATTTAGTCCCCTACCTTTAATGTTCACCAAAAGCATAATTCTTGGGATCTAGTAGGTACTCAACAAATGTTCGCTATACAAGTGAGTGAATATGTATGCTGATGACTACCAAAGCTTAATCTCTACCACATGTCTTCCCTGATCTGCCTATATGTATTTCTTACTTTCCACTAAACGGCTCTACTTGGATGCCTCACAAGCATCTCAAACACAATGTGTTCAAAACTGGATGAATTATCTTTATCCCCAAATCTTGATTCTTGTAGTCCTATATTATTTAATACCAACTCTATCCACCCAGTAAACACTTCAGAAATCTAGGAGTCATACTAAACAACCACCTAATTCCACACATTGCTCACTAAATCTTGTCAAGTCTATCATGTGCATTTCTCTGTTGTCCATACCTTGCTCTCCATTTGCTACTCTTGTCATTAAGGCCCTCTTGGTCTCTCATCTGACTAGTGCAATGTCTTCTTACCTGGGCTCTGTGGCTCTTGCTTTATTCCTTCCTAAGGTACTCTTCAAATAGTCTTCAGGGTGATCTTTATAAACCACTTCTCTACTTAATTTAGTGGATCTCATTCGCATGACGTTCTTGATAGGCTCCCTACCTAACTTTCAAGCTTTTCATCTTTTTCTTGCAACATGTACTTCATACTAAAAATCTGACATTACTGAGAATAAACCTTACTATTTCCTCTGTTAGAATTTGCTTTCCAACTTAGCTTTTCAAGCTTCTTTACATCATCCAAGACTTAACCTAAAACTGATCTCCTCACTGATGCCTTTTCTTATTTTTTAACTTTCCCACCATTCTATTCTTAGATGGTACTTTGTAAATATTTAAATTATACTTCTAAATGAATTGCATTGTAATTAGTTACCTACTTATCTGCCTCATCCAAGAGACTGTAAAACCCTTGAGGATATATATATCTTATGTTT
Source organism: Gorilla gorilla gorilla (assembly GCF_029281585.2). Classification (NCBI taxonomy): domain Eukaryota; kingdom Metazoa; phylum Chordata; class Mammalia; order Primates; family Hominidae; genus Gorilla; species Gorilla gorilla. The sequence continues at coordinate 57,639,931 of NC_073234.2, read as the reverse complement.
ACTTAGTTTGGTACCTATAATGCCTAGCACCATGTCTGGTGTATAGTGGAATTCAATAAATAATTATTAGATGAGTTTATCTTTTAATTCTTGTTATTGTTATTCAGGATTAAATTGTGTACTCCTACCCCAAATTTATAGACTGAAGTTTGATTCTCCAGCACCTCAAATGTGAATTATTTGGAAATTGAGTCTTTACAAAAATAATCAAGTTAAAATGGGGTCATTGGGGTGTGACCTAATCCAATATGACTGGTGTCCTCATAAAAAGAGGAAATTTGGGCACAGAGAGGCATGCATAGAGGGAAGATGATGTGAAGAAATACAGAAATAAGACAGTCATCTACAAGCCAAAGAGAGAGGTTTGGAATAAATCCTTCCCTCACAGCCCTCATAAGGAACCAAACCGGCCAACATCTTGATTTTAGACTTCTAGTCTCTAGAACTGTAAGACAACACATTTCTGTTGTTTAAGCCACACAGAAATACTTTGTGATACTTTGTATGGCAGCCCTAGCAAAAAAATATACATTGCAATTTAGCAATAATTTTTTACATTAAAATAAATTTGTCATTTTTATTAAATCTTTAGTTAAATCACTCACCTGGACTCTGGGCAACTTGCAATAGGTCTAGTGTTGGCAATATTTTACCATTAAATTTCTTTCTCCGAATATCTTTCCAGTTTAGTGAGTCAAAATACAACTGCCAATGTACTCCTGTCATATTCCATTAATACTTTCAGTGGACCTTGAAAATATCTCATTAAATTAAAAATTACAATTATGCTACTTGGGGTTTATTTTGCATTTTCTCTGGCTCCACTAATTTGTATTTTTTTGCCACATATTACTTTCCTCTTAAATATTTCCTCTCTACTTAAGTTAGCCAATTAATGACCCCTATAAACTTTTTCTGTCTGAATTTTTAAACCTTATCATTCATTCATTTCTCAGACATTGATTGAGAACCTATAGAGTTTGACAAATTGTCCTAAGTACTGAGGGTGGTAAAGGATGGGGCCATCAAATAGTCTCTGATCACAAGAGGCATGTAATCTAGAATAAAGGATAAAATGAGTATAGGTCTTGAAATTATGACACACATGTCCAAAGATGTTTGTCACCAAATACCTTCATGTAATTTATCAGTGACCTCACAGCTAAAATGGGTGGAATAATACAAGCATCATGGGATATTTTGACAACTAAATGAAATAATGTATCACAGAGAGTAGCACTGAGGCCTGGGGGGTGTAGGCTCTGTGTGTTTGTTTAGCCTTTCTTCCCTACTCTATGATTCATGTTCACACACCAGCCTTGCAATATTCATAATTCAAAACAATACCTCAGCAAAATATTACATGCCATGGGCTTTTAAGTCTGCTTCAAAACCCTCAGATGACAGGGCTTATCCTGTACCTTAGATGGATACCATTTAAGCAGGTTTCAGAGAAAGGGCAAATCATATCTGCTTGAATTAGAACACACTGAGTAAAAAAGAAATTAATAATCTGTGCTCTCTAAATAGAACAACAAAGCCTAAACGACAGCATATCTGTTTATAGCATGATTTACTGAATATTTTAAGCCCACTGTTGAGAAGTGCTCAGAAAAAATTCCTTTCAAAATAGTACTGCTCATTGACAAATGCACCCAATTACTTAAGAGCTCTGATGCAGACATACAAGAAGATGAATGTTGTTTTCATGCCTGCTAACACAACACCCATTCTGCAGCCCATGGATCAATGAGTCATTTTGACTTTCAAGTCTCACTATTTGAGAAATACATTTTAAAATGCTATAGGCGCCATAGATAGTGATTCCTCTGAAGGATCTAGCAAAGTCGATTGAACCTGCTGGAAAGGATTCACCATTCTAGATGTCATTTAAAACATTTGTGATTCATGGGGGAAGGTCAAAATATCAATATAAATAACAGGAATTTGAAAGAAGTTTATTCCAACCTTCATGAATGACTTTGAGGGATTCAAGACATCAGTGGAAAAAGTAACTGCATATGTGGTAGAAATAGTAAGAGAACTAGAATTAGAAGTGGAGCCTGAGGATGTAACCAAATTGCTGCAATCTCACGATAAAACTTTAACAGATGAAGAGTTGCTTCTTATACATGAGCAAAGAAAGTGGTTTCTGGAGATGGAATCTACTCCTGGTGAAGATACTGCAAACACTATTTAAATGACAACAAAGGATTTAGAATATTACATAAAACTGATAAAGCAGTGGCAAGGTCTGGGAGGATTGACTCAAATTCTGAATGTTCTACTGTGGGTAAAATGCTATCAAACAGGAAAACATGCTACAGAGAAATCTTCTCTAGCAAACTTCATCATTGTCTTATTTTAAGAAATTGCCCCAGTCATGCCAGCCTTCAGCAACCACCACCTGATCAGCCAGCAGCCATCAACATCAAGGCAAGACCCTTCACCCACCAAAAGATTACAACCTGCTGAAGACTCCGAAGATGGTTAGCATTTTTTAGCAATAAAATATTTTTAACTAAGGTATATAAATGTTTTGACATAATGTTATTGCACACTTCACAGAATACAGTATAGTGTAAACATAACTATTATATGTACTGGGAAACCAAAAAATTTGTATGACTGGCTTTATTGCGATATTCACTTTATTGCGGTGGTCTGGAACCAAACTTACAATGTCCCTGAAGTATGCCTGTATGTATCTTTACATACTTAAACAACTTTTCTGGGAGAGAGATTAGACTTCTACAGGTTCCCAGAAGGCTTAACAACAATTGATCTGTGGGAACATAATTTCTGTAGGCAGATTGTGGCTTAACATAATGCAATGTCAAGATATGACAAGTAGCACTGGATAAGAAATTGGCTGTCTGATGAGGTGCCTGGCTTTCTGAAAAGAGAGTTTTCTAACAAAACATGCCAAAATGTAAAGATTATATTATTAGATATGATCTTGCATTGAAAGATGGTTAGATTAGAAACTGCTAAAATCTTTCCAATCTCAAGTTCTAGGTTCAGGTTTAATAGTATTATATTTTTAGAAATATGGTTTACATTTAAGTCATAATTAACAAAATAAGTCAAAGACTTCCGGAAGTAAAATACATATTTTATAAGTTCCATTTAATTTTAGTGATATATTTAAGCAAAATGAAGTATAAATTAGTTTTTTTTAAGTTATCTGGTTTCTAAAAAGAATGTTTCGTATTTAAAAAAAAATCATTTCTGATTCCTTAAAGAATGAAATATATTAATGACTGAGGTTTGTTCAACAGATTTGGAGAAAATCCACTCATGATTCATTAAATCAATTTGGAGGAGGTTGACTAATGTTTTCATACCTTCTGTCTAGACTAGAAGCTTAAAAAGCATACCTGTGACTCTCCAAGCCTCTGATAAATCATGTCTGTTAAAACAAGAGTATAAAGAATAAAAAACTCATCACCCACAATACCCACAAGTATGAATCTGGAGCCTGGGGATGCTGAGAGTCGTCATTGTGTTAGGAGTCCAAGTGCTATTTACACATGGCTCCAATAGATCTTCCAAAGAGCTTTTCACCTTTGTGTTAGTGCAGAATGTATATTCCAGGAGCAAGGTCGAGGAGGGGTAATTGTGGGAATGAAAAAAGTATGAACCATCTGTTAGTGTCCGCTCCATAAAGTCTCACCACTCTTCTTCATAAATCATTTGCAGGGGCCCTGATTCTTTTTTTCGTTCCCTGCCACTCCACCGGTACTTGAGGTTCTGACACTCTCCTAGTTTAATATTTGAAAAAGTCTGATGTTAAAGCAGTAATACTGATTTATTCACTGTGCTTTAAGCTAAAATGCAATACAGCTTTTTTAAATTATCTCATTGGGCAGGTATAGCCATTTATTAGGAAAACTCTCTGTTCCATGTTTGCCAAAATATAGAAATTAATAAAATAATCCTTCAAGTAATTAAAAATTTTGGTAGTCATTTTTAAATTTTGGCTTTTAGCAGTTAAAAGATTTTATCAAAGAAATTGTATTGGCTTTCCCAAGTTTATAACACAAAAGCTGAGCATCTCTGTTTAAAATAGCCCTAAAAAGCCTGAATCCTACCCACTTCACCTCCCCAGAGACCTGCCTTTAAATCACCCATTAGTTCCGGAGGCAACTCTGTGACTAATAGATGAGAAAGACATGTAAGTAATACAATACAAAGCAGAAATCAATAATATAGACAAAGGAAATATTAAGTTCTATTAGGGTATTTAGACAGACATCACAGAAGAATTGGCATTTGCATTGTACATTGAAAAATCAGCAGTGTTTTGACAAAAATATAGAAGGAAAAGAGGGAAAGAGTGTAAGTGAAGAAAAAGCAGGAACAAAATTCACAGAAGCTTGAAAGTAGAAGCGTATTTTCAGAACAAGTCAGAAAAAGTAGACCCTTGGTCTTTGTTTCCTAAAAAGTCATTATTTATCCTTCACTCTAGAGTGATTGGCTATGAATGATGTAGCACTGCACAGAGTCACAGAGTAGGTTCACAGGCTGTAGAGAAGGCATTATCTCTGCTCTAAATAAGCTTGCTGGCCAAACGGGAAGATGAGACAAGTATATTATACATAGGCAATGTTAATATAAATGCACAAGACCTTCTTACTGAATTTTAAATCGTTCAGTGGTAAAGTTATATCCCTAATTTGCTTTGATCATTTCTTTTTTTTTTAGTGTTCCTATTGTTATAGTCACTGAAATTTTCCCAGATTAATAGATCAAAGAGAATAAAGATATTACCAGATCACAAACCATTCTGGAGCTTTTCGCCTATACTAGAAAATAAAGGAGTTGGATAAGAAGGCCATAAATGTCCTTTCAAGTTATAACACGTTTTGATTGTATTTGCATAAATGTAGTCAGCACATAAGCTCTCTCTCTCTTTTCCTCTCCTTTCTTCCCTCCTCCATGTTCTCTATCTCTCTCTCTTTTTCTCTCTCATACATGTATAATAAAAATATATACATTTTTAACAATAAAAAATTACTTAATCCTCAGGTTAGACTGACATTTTTATACACAGGCATTTTGTCTCTAAGTGAATATTCTTAGAGTATATTTGCATATATAATCTAATAAATATAAAAATATATGGCATGAACATGTGTGTGTTATCATTGTACATATATGCTGAGGTTTTGAAGAGTTGATAATATAAAATGGTTAATGCCAAATGTGGGTTGGTACCACTCTTCAACTTGGAAAGTATCAGAGAGTGCTCAGAGAGAGAGAGTTCCAATATGTTATTTATTTTGGTAGCATTCCTAAGGCTCATCAGAACTCTCCTTGCCTCCAGGCTCTAAGGTCAAAGCAGCAGTTAGGTCAAGTCTAGGGACTTCATGCTAATGAACACTGATCACTCCTTAACACTTTCTCAGTCCTCACAGAAGAATGAGATCAATTCTTACCTCCCTAGAAGAAGTTCATCTGTGGTGATCCTGAACCCAGAGTCCTTGAAGGCTCTGTGGGACTTTCAAGACTGATTTCAGGGAAGCTGAGGACTTTTTTTTTTCCTTTTTCCTTTTTTTTTTTTTTTTAATTATACTTTAAGTTCTGGGATACATGTGCAGAATGTGCAGGTTTGTTACATAGGTATACATGTGCCATGGTGGTTTGCTGCACCCGTCAACCCATCATCTACATTAGGTATTTCTCCTAATGCTATCCCTCCCCTAGCCCCCCAGGCACTGACAGGCCCCAGTGTGTGATGTTCCCATCCCTGTGTCCATATGTTCTCATTGTTGAACTCCCACTTATGAGTGAGAACATGCAGTGTTTTGTTTTCTGTTCCTGTGTTAGTTTGCTGAGAATGATGGTTTCCAGCTTCATCCATGTCCCTGCAAAGCACATGAGCTCATTCTTTTTTATGGTGTACATGTGCCACATTTTCTTTATCCAGTCTATCATTGGTGGACATTTGGGTTGGTTCCAAGTCTTTGCTGTTGTGAATAGTGCTGCAATAAACATACGTGTGCATGTGTCTTTGTAACAGCATGATTTATAATCCTTTGGGTATATACCCAGTAATGAGATTGCTGGGTCAAATGGTATTTCTGATTCTAGATCCTTGAGGAATTGCCACACTGTCTTCCACAATGGTTGAACTAATTTACACTCCCATCAACAGTGTAAAAGCATTCCTATTTCTCCACATCCTCTCCAGCATCTGTTGTTTCCTGACTTTTTAATGATCATCATTCTAACTGGCATGAGATGGTATGTATCTCATTGTGGTCTTGATTTTCATTTCTCTAATGACCAGTGATGATAAGCTTTTTTTTTGTATGTTTGTTGGCCACAAAAATGTCTTCTTTTAAGAAGTGTCTGTTCATATCCTTGGCCCACTTTTTGATGGGGTTGTTTTTTTCTTGTAAATTTGTTTAAGTTCCTTGTAGATTCTGGATATTAGCCGTTTATCAGATGGGTAGATTGCAAAAATTTTCTCCCACTCTGTAGGTTTCCCATTCACTCTGATGATAGATTTTTTTTGCTGCACAGAAGCTCTTTAGATTAATTAGATCCCATTTGTCAATTTTGGCTTTTGTTGCCATTGCTTTTGGTGTTTTAGTCATGAAGCATTTGCTCATGCCTATATCCTGAATGGTATTGCCTAGGTTTTCTTCTAGGGTTTTTATGGTTTTAAGTCCTACAATTAAGTCTTTAGTCCATCTTGAGTTAATTTTTGTATAAGGTGTAAGGAAGGGGCCCAGTTTCAGTTTTCTGCCTATGGCTAGCCAGTTTTCCCAACACCATTCATTAAATAGGGTATCCTTTCCCTATTGCTTGTTTTTGCCAGGTTTGTCAAAGATCAGATGGTTGTAGATGTGTGGTGTTATTTCTGAGGCCTCTGTTCTGTTCCATTGGTCTGTATATCTGTTTTGGTACCAGTACCATACTGTTTTGTTTACTCTAGCCTTATAGTGTAGTTTGAAGTCAGGTTGCATGATGCCATCAGAAGCTGAGGACTTTTAGGACTAGTATTAACCCAGGCTTCAGATAGACCCTAGAAAACAACTTCCACTTAGAACTCCATCAGTCCTAATACTCACTCTCCTAGTAGACTAGACTCCCTGGACTCAGCAGAAATTTCTGGTACATATTGAACCTTAATGCTGAATGCTTAAAAGGAAGGTAAGAGCTAAACTATGCAGAAGTATGTGGAAATGCTGATCTAGCCCATGAATCAGACTATAGAAAGTCCTGAAAGACTGGCAAAGCACAGGGAATAATCAGCTTAATCCATACAAAGAGAATCTCAAATGATTTTGTATTGCGCATAAGGATATTTGTCTTCTCTCAAACATTAATTCATTAAAACTATTTGGATAATAATAATAAACAAAAAATTTTTCTAAATTAATAGCAGTTGACTATTATACAATAAGTCCTTACAAAAAGACACAGGTCAATCTGTTTATAGAAAATTTCATAAACTTCAGAAAAGCCTTATTCTAACATCTACACTTCAGAAAAGAATAAATCATATGGAATTCTTCAACTCAGTAAATGTCAGTAGTCAAAATACTTGTAGACATCTTAAATGTTCTGATTTTCTGAGGGTTTTAACAAACTTTGCCTTGTGTTCTGACATCAGCACATTGGTAATAATATATATTCCTGGAGAAATATTTAATTGCACTAGAGCAAAACAAAGAGAACTTTTCTAATGAAACGAACCACAAAATAAACATACTTTTTAAACTAAACTAAGAAATTTTATAGAATGGTTGGATTAAACTAGCCTTTAATTATATCAGAACTATTAGTTCTGGGATGATTAAATTATAAGTTGTCAACATTTCCTTTTAACTCCTTACATTTAGTAATTAATAATTTGATGAGAAAATTTTACTTTCAGCTAAGGCTAAAATATGGAATGGATATAAGTTAATTATGAAACTAGCAATAACAACCTCAACTAAGACACAGAGAGCCAAATATAATTATGCAGGAATTAAGTTTTTATCGCTTTTTCAAAGGTGTCTATTTCAGATTTGCATTGGTTAATTTTAGGTTGTTAGTTACCTGATATAGGCTGTTTTCATGTGTCATTCCTATAAAATCAAGTTCAATATAATTTCAGAAGTAAAATTTGTATATTTCCTTTAGTAGTTTGTGCATAGAACTCATGAGTTGCAGAGGAAAAATGTGTTATTACCTATACAGTGATTTTAGAAAGAGACATATTAATTTGTTATTTCAAAGTCAAACTGATGAGCTGTATATTTGATGAACAAATTGGCTCTGAAGCTTTTGTTTAAAAAAATAACACTAACATTTTAAGAAGTCAATTGATATTTGGAACAGATTACTATTATTTTTAAAGCAGACCAATTTTAAACTTTGAATTACAGAATTATTTTAAATCTGTGGCTTTCTAGGAAATATATATTTTTAATTCTTGTGAATATATGAACAAATTAAATATTCTCCTAGGGAACAATTAGAGTATTAACTACAGGTTTTAAACTTGTTTTAATAAGAATTTAGATCAAATATTGAATAACAGCAGAATAGAACTATGCCCAAGACAAGGAAAATTATTTTTCAACTTCTCTTAATGGCACCATGATAGAGAATCTTATAGTATTATCAAGTACTGCCTTATAAAAATATTAACTGTCTTATGATAATATTTCACTGTCTTACAGTATTATTAAGAGAGCAACTTAAATATCCAAATCTTATGGATTTCAAAATTAATTTTTTTGACATCCAAGTATGATATGTAGTGAAATTTTGTAGTTACGTTTAAAGTAAGGCCACTATAAGTTCTCAAATTATAGAGTTAATTCAGACAATTGAGTAAGCTGCCCCAAATCTTCATTTCCATATATGGAAAAGAGATATAAATGGAGTTTGGGCCCTCTTCCCAAGGTTTCCCAGTGCTTTTTTGATCATATAGTTCAACTACTTAGCAATTTGGGGGATTAATTAAAGATAGTAAAGAAAAAGCTACAGGAAGATATTATAAAATATCCCATGCTAAAAAGATTATGTGGTTTAGGCTTGACAAATGTGAAGTGACATCTGCTGGGCCCTTTTGTAGAAAGGGATAAAGGAATTGGTTCATCAAGAAAAAAAAGGATTCTTACCAGGAACCAGTGAGAGAAACAACACATCTTCTAAAAAGGAGCAGGGCTAAGCAAATGATTCACAAGGCTAAGCTCACAGTAGATGAAAGGCCATGATTTTTAATTCATTTTCTGTAGACCACAGATAAGGAATCCTCTAGATCAAAGCCTGGTAACACAATGGATACTAGCAAAATGCAACTAGGTCTAAAAACAGCTGTCAAGGGTTTAATGTGCACAAATGAAATACTTTGGCTGTACTGGATGATCTTTAAAGACTTTCATAGTTCTATTGTTGTATAATATTATACTATAAAATATGAACTAAAAGGACCTGTATATCTTCAAGTTGGTACTTCCTAATGTGGAAAAAAAAAAAGTACCTCACCTAGCAATGAAAAACTGGGCTACGGCAAATGGCTGAGGTATAAGTATTTTAAGTTGAACGAGAATTTTCAATGCTGTATCATTTTCAGGCAAGATTCCATGAGTTTTAATGTTTAAAGTTGATAATTTTGGGAGAAAATATACACTATTTTATTAATTGGGTCAATGAGTTTATTAAAGGTTATTGACTAAATTTCAAATATCAGGCTCATATCTTCATAATACTTTCCTCATTGTGTTCTAATTGTCTTCCCATATGTGTAGCAAGTAATTAATAGGGTCACACAGGAGAGAATAGATTTATAACTTTGTTTGGTGAAGACTCATTTAAGTGATCTTCTATAGTGATGAAAGTGTCGGGTCTATGGGTTCCATTATTCCAAGTAGAAGATAAGTAACTTTAAAGAGATAGCTCTTTCTTGTTTTGTAAAGACTCACGTCACCTGTCTTAGGTATATAGATGTTCAGCTAGGAATGCCATTTTTGTTTTGACAAATTTTTTGAAAAACTGTCTCACTCAAGTGTAGAAAGATTTGGTCACCTGAGAAGATCTGGCCTGCAAGGAGGTCCTGAGGACACCTTTACAACTAGAGCATTCCTGGACAATATTTTGGAGGAACTGGAGTCTTGGAGTGGGATAGGCTGTACCTTTGGACTTCCTGCATGAAAAGGTTTGAACACTGCAACCTGGGGACTGCTGAAGAAGGGTTTTTACAGTGCCTGAGAGGCAGAGTAAGAGTTACAAACTCATAAGTCTACAGATGCTAGACAGATGTATTACCTGAGGAATGGGAACTGGAGGGCTTGCCTCACCTTAAAGGGACAGTTGCTTCATGGCTCCCATTCATGACATGGATTTTTGCCATGAATAAATGTTTTGTCTAGAATCGCCAGACTTTCTGATTTTTCAAGACAACCGAGAAATCCAAATTTTCATGCAAAAACTTTTTAAGTGTAGCCAACGAATTTAAGATTTTATTAAAACACTGTGAGGATTATACAAAACAAATCTAGCAGGGTGGATTCAGCTCAGAGTGGTTTGCATGCAATCTCCAGTATAAGGGACACACAACTAGAATGTAAGCTCCTGGAGGGAAGGACCTTGTCTTCAATACCCCTGCTAATATCTGATACCATAGCAGGTGTTTAATATGGAGTATCAATTCACATGTAAGTATTTTTATGTATGACATATTGACACCTCTAAGCTGTTCACTGGTAGGAGACTTGCAGAAGAGTGCTTGGCAGAAGAAAGCCTCTGGTTTCAATTTTCAGAGCCCACAGGAGCCTACATTTTGTTTACCTACTTGGGATCTTGGATTCAGGTTCAAGTTCCCTCCCTCAGCCAGAGTTTCCTTCTTACCCCATCTCTGTTCTTACCTTATCAACTTCATTCATACTCTCCCCACAGTTGTGGGAGGTGATGGATTATAGGGTTTTTGGATGACAAATTAGGGAGCCTGGAGAGGAGGAAGTCACATGCATTGGGTGAACCCCTTCCTTAGCTTTCATCGGATTCTAAATTACAGTTAAAAAATATTTCTCAAATGCTATTCCAGCTAAGTAGTCCATGCTTAGTCCATGCTTATAAGTCTGAACATCAAGTGTTACTTGACCATCTAGAAAAAGTGGAAAAGTGAGCAGCAGAAAAAAGTGAGCAGGGAAATACCTGGCCAACATCTTACATGGGATCTGTGAACATTCCACTCATATACTGTTATATCCTGTCCAAAGGAGGCTAAGCTTGCACGAACCATAATTAAGAATTTTGTTTTCTGGCTCGCTGGAAGTGGACTTCACCTTTAATATATGACTATTGATAAAATTCTCAAATACATTCCCCATTAAATAAGAAGTAAGAATGACTGTAAAGATCACTGCTCATTTAAAAATTTAGCTGCATTGAGAATTTCCTGTTAGAACAGGATGTAATAAAATGAAAAGGAGAAATCCATTAACTCAAGGTATGGTTATGTCTCTTGTCATCTCAGAAGTCTGTTCTTGGCCTTTTTTTTTTTTTTTTTTTTTTTTGAGATGGAATCTTGCTCTGTCATCAGGCTGGAGTGCAGTGGTGCGATCTCAGCTCACTGCAACCTCTGACTCCCGGGTTCAAGCAATTCTTCTGCCTCAGCCTCCTGAGTAGCTTGGGGCTACAGGCGCATGCCACCATGCCCAACTAATTTTTGTATTTTTAGTAGAGACGGGGTTTCACCATGTTAGCCAGATGGTCTCGATCTCTCGACCTCGTGATCCACCTGCCTCAGCCTCCCAAAGTGCTGGGATTACAGGCTTGAGCACCGCGCCCGGCCCAGCCATTTTTTTTTTTTAACCTATTACACTATGCACTCACCCTAAGTCATATTCTTCACTATTTTGGCTTCAATCGTTATCTGTACACTCATGACAACCAAATATTTCAGCCTCCATGCCATAGACCAAACACTTACCAGATCACTCTTCACGCACCACCTGTTCACATGGCTCACCTTTGTTCATTCTTCAGAATACAGTTTATTAGCACTTTCTCTGAAGGAAACTTCTCTGACCTTCTAAGACCAGTTGCATTTTGCCCTTAATTTGCTCCTATCAGAGAATTTATCCCATCATGTGTTTATTTAATCAGTCAATAATTGAGTGCTAGGTGCTTGGGATATAAAAATAAGTAAATACAGGCAAATTCCAAGCATGTTGTAGATGCTCAATAAATATTGAGCATATTGATGTTAACTCCAGGCTAACATCAATATCCAAATTGGTGCTTGATAATGAGTGAGTCCCAACAGAATTCTACAATTCTGCTCTAGGACACTGTTCAAAGAAGTGTGATCTGGCCAGGCGCGGTGGCTCATGCCTGTAATCCCAGCACTTTTGGAGGCTGAGGCAGGTGGATCACTTGAGGCCAGGAGTTCAAGACCAGCCTGGGAAACATGGAGATACCCTGTCTCTACTAAAAAAATACAAAAATTAGCTGGCTGGGGTGGCACATGCCTGTAATCCTAGCTACCTGGGAGGCTCAGGCAGGAGAATCTCTTGAACCCGGGAGGCAGAGATTGCAGTGAGCGGAGATCACACCATTGCACTCTAGCCTGGGTGACAGAGCAAGACTCAAAAAAAAAAAAGTGTGATCTATAGACCACCTTCTGAGCTCAACCCCAGATCTACTGAATTAGAATTTCTGTCAGTGAAATATGAAGACATGTATTTTTAGAAGCTCCTCCAAATGGTGTTTAATTACCCTGATATTTGAGAGTCATTTGTCTAAGCCAAGACAATGGCAATGTCAGGCATTCGATTTGAATCATGAACTTAGCCAATAGCAGGAAATCCAGATAGAAAACAGGTTCAGTTACCTCACAAAGGTTGAGAAGGATATCACCAGAGTCCCAACTATGTGTGCTGCAGATTCATGGCAGAGTCCAGTATAAAACAGTGAAATGACAAGCTGTGATGAACCATAGAAATGGTCCCTAACTTCATAGACAAATAAAGAAGCAGAGTAACTTCATTTATGAGGCTGTGCTCTCTGCCACTCTGCAATGCTTATTCAATAGAGCTGTTTTCCTTGTGGAAATCTAAAAGTTTTGCCTCCTAGAATGCTAACCACTTAATAAATATTATTACACAATTACAAATTACTTCCAGAAACATGGTAATGGTTAGTGATGTCCTAAATGACCTTGTGGCCCTCAGAAAGATAACTTGATACCTATTCTCCGAAATTGGATATTCTAGAGCCCTATGACGTTAGTCACTCTTTAAAGGCCAGAGAAGATAGAAGAGTAGGTTAAAATGAGATCAAATGGCCAGTAGTGTCAGAGGCATTTGAACCAGAGTAACTCCATGTTGAATAGGGGTGGGATAAAATGAGTCTGAGACCTACTGGGCTGTATTCCCACATGGTTAAGGCATTCTAAGTCACAGGATAAGACAGGAGGTCAACACAAGATATAGGTCATAAAAAATCTTGCTGATGAAACAGGCTGCAGTAAAGAAGCCAGCTGAAACCCACCAAAACCAAGATGGCCATGAGAGTGACCTCTGGTTGTCCTCACTGCCACATTCCCACCAGCGCATGACAGTTTACAAATGCCATGGCAACGTCATGAAGTTACCCTATATGGTCTAAAAAGGGAGGCATGAATAATCCACCCTTTTTTTTTTTACCTTATCACCAAGAAATAACCATAAAAATGGGCAACCAGCAGCCCTTGGGGCTGCTTTGTCTATGGAGTAGCCATTCTTTTATTCCTTTACTTTCTTAATAAACTTGCTTTCACTTTAAAAAAAAAATGACAAGCTGTGACTACATTCATTAACAGTGAATATCTACTGAGGTTATACAATAGTACAGGCTCTAGACTGAATGATTTATATAAACTATGTGCACTTAAACTTCACAACAACCCCATAACATTACATTTTTATTATCCCCAAATAACAGACAAGAAAACTGAGGCACAGAATCATTCACTAAACTACCAAAGGACTGTACAATTAGCAATGTAGAGTTTATATAAATCCAGGCATTCTTCCTCCAGCTGCAATCAGGGAGAACTTTCCACTTGTACAGTAAGCTCTGCCAGGCAAAGCAAAAACCGACAAACTAGGAGACTATCGTGGAACAGCAGAATCTCCTGGCCATGCTTCCATTACTGGACAGTGACCTATTGAAGCTCAACTTTCAGAACTGAGAAGGGTGGATGAGCTTGAAAAGTGTCTGGCTTATGGAAACCTCACATGGCTTCCCATAGTGGGCCCTCTTTGGAGACGTCACCCTTTCACTGCCCAACATTGGTTCTCAATGACCTCAGTGTGGCAGGTATCCAAAAGCTGGCTCCTCTAGGGTCCTTACCACTAAACAGTTCTCTGAAGTAGAAAATCAGCTCCCCACCAAAGGAAGATTGTTTGCAGCCTTTTGCCGCTGAGGTTCTTCATCCAGCTTAGGTATCAGCAACACAGGCCAAGATCAGCTCTCCTCTGTGAGAAACTCACATATCCTTGCCAAGCCAAAAAGTGAGAGTGAGGGCATCATGCTGCTGTGAGCCTCACATCTCTCTCCAATTCTTCCCTCCCCTGTTCAGGTAGTGCAGACCCAAATCAGCAAAACTGCTGATAAGCTGATTTCCTACTGGGGAACAAGATTCCCACCTCCCTTTGCTGCATCCTTAACCTTGTGTAAGTGATTATCTTAAAACAACCCTCCTTGACACTGAGGATTGCAAACAGCTCCCTCCCTCTCGCCTCTCTGCATGGACACTACTATCTCCAAAAGACTGATGATGACCCTTCTTTCACTTGGGTTTGAGGAAGAGGGGGTGAAAGTGGTTGTTGGTGACAGGGTTAGCTATGTAATTAATGAAGATCTGCAGGAAGATAGCTAAATTAATTTCTGGAAGCTCCTTCAATGTAGAATATACAGAGCTTAGAAACTTTTGTTTCATATCTTAGAAACTTTTGTTTCAGTTTTTTACCTTAGCATAAATTTGAAGAAAACAGGAAAAACATCACTTGGCTTTCTGTTACAAGAGTTTATCTTGTAAAAAAAAAAATACCTCTTCATCTTATCCCATTCTTCATCAATCCATAGGCGTCTGGAATTTTATGGTGATAAAGTAAACTGTACAGTCAGTATTTTATTCCCATCTGTTTTTTCGCTTTATTTCCCAAGTATCAATCCAACTATGATGATAGACATGTGTTACTGGAGAAAAGTTGAACCAAATCTATTACTGCCATGGAATATCTCTAATTCAGAACATCTCTAATTCTGTGAGTTTAAGTAATTGGCCACTTGCTTGGATTATCTTCACTCTCACTGAACATCAGGGAGAATAAATGAAACCAAAGATGGATTGTTATGGACATTTAGGTCCCTCTTCAAGGAGGAAGGGCTTATTTCCCATCTGCTGGAAATATGGCCTGAAAAGAGCCCTCAATTATCAGCCTTCTTTAGCTGGAATGTCATGGCTCTAGAAAATTGCCTCCCCCAAAGTTTCATCTCCTTCCAAGATCAGATCATATCCAATAATTAATTTACATGGGGTATAACGGCCAGCCCCAGCCACAACTCAGAATAATTGGAATGACCCTCTTAGATCCAGAGCTCCCCATGTGTTGGCTGAGACCTTCACTGGGATCACATCACAGCTCCACTTCTCCCTATGCCCAATCTTGCTTCCATCACGTCCCTTCCTCTGTCTTTGTCCCAAGAATACTTCCTAATAAACATTCCACATGGGTTCCTGGGGTACCTGAGATATAGGCAGAGGTCAGAATCACAGCATTTCACCAGTTTCATTATTTTTTTCATTTAAATTATGGAGAAAATATTATTTAAGGAAATATTTCATTGTGTAAGATAAGATTACAATTCTAGAAGTTAATTTTAGAGTCTGAAGAATATTTGGTTTAGATTTAAACAGTCTCAAAGAGAATTATGGAAAGTGGAATAATGATAGTATTCTGTATGATTTCTATAATTTATTGTTTTTATGAAAATATTTGTGCAATTTTTAAAAAGAAGATACTACATAGATGTATTCAATCAAATAAATTAGGGGATTATTTACTGGCATGAAAACCAGAAGAGCATCTAATGCTGGCTCAGAAGAGAGAACCGATATGGTAAAGAGAGTTGCAGCGTTATACTAAGGCCAAGATCCATACACAAAACCCTAGGAAGATCACTATCTATCTACTCAATGTCTCTTTTATGAATGTTTTTCCAGTCCAGCTCTTTGGTAGATGGCAGGCTTTATACAGAAGAGGAGTCTCGCACCAAACAAATTCTATGTTCCTTCAAAAGTTCTCTACTTTACAACCTTTCTTCTCCAGTGATGGGTTCTACTTTCCTTCTGTTCCAGTGCAGAGTCATGAAATTCAATCTCCATTTTGCTGCAATGTGGACAACTCAATACACCATGCCGTAATAAGCATTTTGAACATAATTGATTTTCAAGTAGATGAACTCTACTTAGTTCCTTTTAAATATTTTTCTCTAATTTTATCAAACACACAGTTGGAAAACCTTACAGATATATTGGAATAACTTCTTTTTCTAGCAGCATTTTGCAGAAGTTATCTAGGGAGTAAAACATGCTGTATTAGCACTTCTCTATCCATCAGAAGTTTTCATTAATTCTGACCAAATAGATCAAATAAAGCTATTTCAGTGGCATGATGAAAGAGTAATTCTAATTAAAGGCATTGGAATAACAATACATAGGTTGAACCTTCAGAGACTACATTATAAATCTGGCCTTATACCATAGAGCAATTTTGCCCAATATCCCAAGAAAAGGAAGGAATTTGCCGAGCTTACCTATTTATTTCCAATCATTTGTAATGTTTAAAATACACTTATAATTGTCCATACTTTTGAATTTATTTTTAATAAGAGTTATAGGAAAAACTTTTAATTAAGCGACTGAAATATAATTTTCTGAAATATCTCAAGTATGTTCTTGGATCCTGGAGGTTTACATGGCCTTGATCATGGCATTTTCTTCAGGCACTGCCTAGAAATACTTTCTCTGAAGGGAATTGAACCCAACTGTCTACTAATTGTGTTTAAATTAATTTATTTATTTTTGGAATCAGTTTTCCACATTTTAAAAAATTCATAGCTCCCACAAACACATAAATAACTTCATGTAATGTGAAATTTTGGTTGTAATACACATGTTAAAATGCAAAATAGTCTTATCCTTAAGATTTTGATTTTATCAATTTAATATTAATTTTAATTTTAATGATAATTGTGCACTTTTTAACGAAAATAGTCTTATTAAAATATGTTATGAACAGATATGATCTTATACTTTGGTTTTAGAGCAGCAAAGCCATGGTTTTATTAAAATATGGTGAGTATATTGAACTCACTTGCACTATTTGCATACTTGTAATATTTGTGGATTACTAATTTCAAAATAAATCAAATAGTTGGTTATGCAACTTAAAAGATAGATAATAACAAAGAAATAACAAAATGGAATCCACAATGGAGTTAAATTTACCAAGTGATTTTACTTATATTGGATACACCATCCCTTAAAAGAGAAAAGAACTAACGTGTCAAGTAGAAAACATGCATTTCACTACATAGTAGCTCTCTGAACATGGGCAACTTATCTAAATTCTAAACTTCAGCTTCTTTAAATAGAGGTGATAATTCAAAATGTGATTGTAAGAATAATTGAGGTAACATAAGTAAAGTGCTTATAGCACATATAAAGTCCCTTGCATATAGGAAGGATTCAAAAAATCATAACGATCATTAATATTTGCTATCAACGCATCTGCATTTCTGTTTCTATCACTAGCTATGAGTCCTGGGCAAGTCATCAAGATCCTCTGACTTACATTTTCCTTGTGAGTAATATAGGGCATTAATAGGACTTGAATGGTCTTCTGTACAAGCTGTTTTGAGGATTAAATGAGATAGTATATGTGAAGGTGAAATGTCCATCATTATCGTCCTAACTTTTCAGATGAGGAAACTAAAGGCTAATAGCTGAAAGCAAACTATTCAAGGTCAGGTTACTAGCAAGTAGCTGAGCCAGGGTTTAAAAACCAAACCTTCAATTCCTGAACCCACGACTCATTTCATCTTATCACACAGCTGCCTCTAGTAAAGTTTTTAAGAACTTCCTGTGCATAGTCCAGGATTAGTCCCAGGGCATGGGACAGGATTAAGTTTTTAAAAGAAGCAAAAGCACCTCAGCTGCTAGGGTGAAAGGTCATGGGAGTGGAGAACTATAACACCAACCATACTATTTCTAATAATAGGCCTCCCTGACTACTGAATTCAGTAGTATTGCTGAAGTCAATCTTTGACTTTTCCTTCATCACCCACAGCTACTTTTGCAAGTCTCACTCTTTCTTCCCTTAAAATATTTCCATTATCCACAATTTTCTCCCCATTTTCACTGCTAACACTCCAGCGCAGCCTTTATTGCTGTGTGCCTGGTACAGCAAATAACCTTAGGCTGTTATCTCCTCCCTCTACCAATTACCCTCAACAATACTGCTAGATGGCTCTCCCAGAGATATCACTTTTCAGATTTACGATGCCTGGGATTATCCACTGGTGTGCTGGACCTGGCTCTCACCAGCTGGAGAAAGTGGATTGTGCACATGTCTTCTCAAACACTGCCTTCAGGGAAGTCATGTTGATAACTTTAAATTGTCCATTGTGGGTGCATTTATACCATAGACATCAGCAAACACTATGAATCAGGGCATATTTTCCCCCAGGGGCTTATTGTTAAACATTTAGGAGCACTGATTACATCTGACATAGTCACTACTTACAGGTACTATACACAGCATCTGACGTACAGTAGTACTCAATATACATTTGCTCAATAAATTACAGATGTTCGCCCCCTCATAAATCTGTATGTCTTGTCTGCACAATTCATAGTCCAACTCTACTGCCTAGCTTTCTAGACTTGCCTCATTTGGTCCTCCACTAGGAAGTCAATGTTTTTATTCTTTTATAAGACTGAGTTCTGGGCTGGGCATGGTGGTTCACACCTGTAATTCCAGCATTTTGGGAGGCCGAGGCAGGTGGATCACTTGAGGCCAGGAGTTCAAGACCGCCCTGGCCAACGTGACGAGACCCTGTCTCTCAGGTGCGGTAGCACATGCCTGTAATCCAGCTACTTGGGAGTCTGAGGCACAAGAATTGCTTGAACCCAGGAGGCAGAGGTTGCAATGAACCGCTATTTAAAGAAGCTGAAGTTTAGAATTTAGGTAAGTTGCCCATGTTCAGAGAGCTACTATGTAGTGAAATGCATGTTTTCTACCTGACACATTAGTTCTTTTCTCTTTTAAGGGATGGTGTATCCAATATAAGTAAAATCACTTGGTAAACTTAACTCCATTGTGGATTCCATTTTGTTATTTCTTTGTTATTATCTATCTTTTAAGTTGCATAACCAACTATTTGATTTATTTTGAAATTAATAATCCACAAATATTACAAGTATGCAAATAGTGCAAGTGAGTTCAATGTGCTCATCATATTTTAATAAAACCATGGCTTTGCTGCTCTAAAACCAAAGTATAAGATCATATCTGTTCATAACATATTTTAATAAAACTATTTTCATTAAAAAGTGCACAATTAGCATTAAACCATATTGATGGCACCACTGCACTCCAGCCTGGGTGACAGAGCAAGACTCTCTTTAAAAAAATTAAAAATAAGACTGAATTCCACTTAAGCTGCTGGGGCCACCACTGTTGCTGGCATGGTCTATGACTAATCCCTCCTCTAGGCCTCAGGTCCTTCTCTTTCTCCCACCTGGAAAGCTCTCTCCTTCTACTTGTGCAAATCCTGCTAGTTCTTTACAGTCCAGATCAGATTTCACATCTTCCCCAAAAATTCCATCATTCTAAGACCTTCTCATCTCTATATAGTTAGTCCATTTATTTAGCATTTCATTACTTTGTATTGTTTCATTCCCATTAGTTTTATTTCTGTAGCTATATCACGAACTCCTTAAAAGCAGGGTCCACTTTTTTTTTCTTATTTGTACTTCCACAAGTCAGGTAATATACATTAAGACGGAAGAAATCCATCTGCCCAGTTGTTCCCAAACACTTTTTCATGGTCTGATCCAAAACATTCTTCTCACATAAATTCTGGACTGTTGCTTTTGAGGCACTTAATGCCCACACACCTCCAACCCTCAAGCTCACAGTGCTCAGTATAAGGGGAACCTTTGAGCTTCCTAACCACAAGCTGCTCTAGCGAGTCATCCAAACTGCAGCCAAAGGTATGGCACAATCATTGCTTGGACTTTCAGTTTAGTTTTCCCAGAATATTCCAAATGAAATAAAATAGGTTTTATTTTCTATTTTTTGCCAACACTTCTATGTATTGCAAATAGTATTTTCTATGTTAAACTGTGAAAAAATAATATAGTATAGGAAATAGTTGGATGAATAAGCTCTACTTTGTGATATATAATCAAATATAGATTTCCAAATTGATAATTGTTCAAGGAAATAATTATTTATGGAAATGGTATAAAATAAGCCTTTATATTATAAATGTATGCATTTTAATAATATTTTTTCTCTGTGAATACATATGTGCATATGTATGCATAAATGTCTTATCTCGATAAGGACACCTGTATTCTGCAATTGAGTCCCTCTACCTTTTTTTGCTGGTAAAAATGACCTTCGTCTTATTAAGTAATGGTGATAGTTGAATACAGTTCATTTAATAGCTTTATTTGCAAAACTAAAAAGTTGGCAATTCAATGTTTTTTATTCTACTCCAGCCTCATCAAAACCTTGAATATGTATATATACATATATCTTATATACATCTTATATATATATATATTTATGTATCTGTTTATGTGTATGCATACATATATGTATATTTGCCTTAGTTCATTTGGCTGCTATAACAAAATTACCACAGACTGAGTAATTTATAAAAATAGAAATTCATTGTTTACAGTTCTAGAGGCTGGGAAGTCCAATATCAAGGCACTAGCAGACTCAGTGTTTGGTGAGGGCTTGCTCTGCACTTCAAAGATGGCACCTATTATTGCATTGTCACATGGCAGCAGCAGAGAATGCTATGATCTCACGTGGCAGGAGGGGCCAGGAAACTGCTTTTAAATTTCTTTTATCAGGGCATTAATCCCATTCATGAATGTGAAGACCTCATTACTTAATTACTTCCAAACAGGCCCCACCTCTTAGTGCCACCACAATGGGAATTAGGTTTCAACGTAAATTTTGGAAGAATTAGACCAAAGCAATATGTATAGGTATATATGTCTGTTCAGTAAAGGGTTAACTTGGACTTGGGCTATTCAAATACTGTGCATTCCAACTGTCTTCAAGGCTGGCCTTGACTGGCTCCTAAGAGATAACCCATAAGGTCTTGGAATATCCTACCTAATAAACATGTCATTTTATATATGAGTTTGGGCCATGCCAGAAGTGTTTCTGCTAACAATGTGATGTATGGTGAATGTCTGTTTTTGTTCACCTGGGATCTAGGGCCATTCTCTATCAGTTTGACCTCTGGGAGGGACTGGAGACTGAGTAGCTAAGGTCAGTCACGACAGCACCTCATGCCTACGTGACTGACCCCCAAAACTGACCCCAAAAATGCTGGAATGAGTTATCCTGGTTGGCCACACATGCTGTCACACCTTGTTACTGAGAGAATTAAGCACTGTCTGCTGTTTCTACAACTTCACTTGAAGAAGATACCTGAATCCATGTGCTTACCTCTAGATTTCTGTGTGTTTTTCCTTTGCTGATTTTAATCTGTATCTTTTCTGCTGTAATAATCTGCAACCATGGGTATAACAGCTTTCTGAGTTCTGTGAAACCTTCCAGTGAAGCATCAAATCTAAGGATGGTCTTGGGGACCCCCAGTACAACATATATGGGTATATGTGATTCACTGGTTGTGAAACTCAAAACCTTGATAACCACTGAGCTCAGTTCATCCTCCCTCATTTCCACCTCCAGCATACCCCAACTCTACCCTGCCTCACCCACATCCCTATCTCCTGCCTCCTTTTCTCCATTTATAAATGAGGAAACATAGGCCCAGGGAGATTAAGTAATTTTCAGTATAATATAATATTTAACATTCTGTAATATAATTACTTAGTCATCACAAAAATCCCAGAGGTTGGAACTAAAATCTTTATTTATAAGTGAGAACTCCGAAGGCTTGAGTAAGATACTTGTCAGAGGTCATCAGCTAGTTAAGATATGGAGTTGGGATTTAAGTCCAGATATTCTGACTCTAGACCCCAGCTCCTAACCTCTGTGTTCTAGTGTCTCAATGAATTAAGGAATGAGTGAATTAATCACTGCTATTAACCCTATCAAACCTTCTGTTCACTTTCTTGGGATTACTCGCACACATTGTCTACAATGAAGCAGCCATTCACCATTAATGACTTAGACCAAAGAATACTGACTTACATAGCAGAGCCAATGCACTTAGCCGTATAGGTATGTTGTGCCATTTGCCATGTGTGCTCTATGAGTGACACCTCCTAGAGGTATTCAATGCAGTGGCCTAACCCTAAGCCTAATTGCTGAACAATTAGGCAATCTGAGAAGTAAAAAGCTTAATTCAGGGGGCATACAAGGTTTATAATTGGGACTATTCATCTACCTGCAAAAAAGATTCCCTTTGAAGTACAATGATTAAATACTTATGTTTGTAGTTTGCTAAGAAATTCAGTATACAAGGATAGATCAGATAACTGTTTCTGCACTTATATTTCTTAATATTTAATTAGGGAGAGAAGCCAGTGGTTCACTCACAAATTATAATTTGAAGAACTCACTATAAAGACTGAAATTCACCAGGCCATCATTTTTTTTCTTATAACAATGCAGTCAACTCATCACCACTTAATGAGAGGCAGAATAACTAGGCAGTTAAGAACACAGATTGGAGAGCTTGAATCCCAGCTTCATTGCCAGAAGTTTTGTGAATTTGGCCATGTTACTCAACCTTTCAATGCCTACATTTCTTCGTATGTAAAATGTGAATGATAACAACAGTATCTACTCTGGGTATTAGGAGCTCAAAATGAACTAATGTTTGCAAATGTTTAGCACAAGTTCAAGCACATGGTAAATGCTGCATAAGTATATATTAAGTAAGTATTGTGCTTGGAGAGAACTTTAAATCTTTTTTTTCATTCTCACTGATTTATCATTTCTAACATGTCTTATACATTTAGAAGACTTTAGTTAGTTTATGTTGTTTGGTCACATTTAAGAATAAGATGAAAGAAAAAGAGGAGGGGAAATAATCCATATTAATATCACTGCTTTTCCTTGCCATCAGTAGATTGAAAATCTACTCAGGATGCACAGTTTCTGGTTCTGGGAAAACTGTTAAACACACTGGAATTATTTCGTATCACAGAAACAAACATACACAAACATTTTATGAACTCTTAACCAACAGGTGAGGAAATTAAAGCCAAGCTTAAAGTCTCCATGAAAAAGGCTCGAATTACAATACAAATTTGCCCTCAACTAAAATGAATGACTTCAGAAAAAAAACTGGAAATTTCAGGGGCTCCCAAACAAAACAAATTCAAAGTTTTGGTTTACCTCATAATTGTCTTTTGCAGTCCAAGCAGGCTGACAGAATGAATCAAACTTCTAAGATGTGGTGACATTTAGTTATCCTACTTAGATAGGTACAAATATTTTTAGAAATTTGCCCAGAGTCTAACAGGAAAAAGTATTGGAACAAAAGAAAGATTTCTATATTTGCTGCATTGTCCTTATATTAACTCAATAACGAAAATAAGAATCAAGGAATATAACAATTATGTACCCACCTCTGAAGTGTTTAAAGGAGTAATTGACCTTTCACAGGCTGAGGTAGTTACATACATTTTATTCCATAATTATTTACTTTGGAAATAACAGAGTAGCTATTTAACTTCCTTTTTCTTTCCTTCTACCCCATTGATGTGAGGCAGACCTTTTCTGTAAAAAGAAACAGGATCTTAATAAATCATTGGCAACAATCAAACTTAATCATAATCACCTCTCACCTACAAGAGGTATCAAAAGTTAAATCTGCATATTTTATTTCCATCATGACTTTCTCTCTATTTTGAAATTATCTTGTTCAAATGTATCCAAATAACAACCTTCACTAATTTCGCTTGAAGATACTAGAAAATGCTGTGGCAAACTGTCCAAAATAACTTCCTAGAAATTCTGAGCAAATTGGACTGCTTCAATTTTACAATACCTATTAAAAATACAAGAACAAGAAAAAGCGATTAAAATTACCTTCCTTCAAGTATGCCTGGGTCTTGGATAAACTGAATGATGAGCTTGAATATTGTATCACCATTGATATCTCCCTGTGGAAATTTGAGACCAGCAAGTACTACGTGACTGTCATTGATGCCCCAGGACACAGAGACTTCATCAAAAACATGATTACAGGGACATCTCAGGCTGACTGTGCTGTCCTGATTGTTGCTGCTGGTGTTGGTGAATTTGAAGCTGGTATATCCAAGAATGGGCAAACCTGAAAGCATGCCCTTCTGGCTTGTATACTGGGTGTGAAACAACTAATTGTTGGTGTTAACAAAATGGATTCCACTGAGCCATCCTACAGCCAGAAGAGATATGAAGAAATCTTTAAGGAAGTCAGCACTTACATTAAGAAAATTGTCCACAACCTGACACAGTAACATTTGTGCCAATTTCTGGTGGGAATGGTGACAACATGATGGAGCCAAGTGCTAACATGCCTTGGTTCAAGGGATGGAAAATCACCCATGAGGATGGCAATGCCTGTGGAGCCACGCTGCTTGAGGCTCTGGAATGTATCCTACCACCAACTCATCCAACTGACAAGCCCTTGCACCTGCCTCTCCAGGATGTCTACAAAATTGATGGTATTGGTACTGTTCCTGTTGGCTGAGTGGAGACTGGTGTTCTCAAAAACGGTATGGCAGTCACCTTTGCTCCGGTCAATGTCACAACTGAAGTAAAGTCTGTTGAAATGCACCATGAAGTTTTGAGTGAAGCTCTTCCTGGGGACAATGTGGACTTCGATGTCAAGAATGTGTCTGTCAAGGAGGTTCATCATGGCAACGTTGCTGGTGACAGCAAAAACGACCCACCAATGGAAAAGGCTGGCTTCACTGCTCAGGTGATTATCCTGAACCATCCAGGCCAAATCAGTGCTGGCTGTGCTCCCGTACTGGATTGCCACATGGCTCACATTGCATGCAAGTTTGCTGAGCTGAAGGAAAAGACTGGTAGCACTTCTGCTAAAAAGCTGGAAGATGGCCCTACTTTCTTGAAGTCTGGTGATGCTGCCATTGTTGATATGGTTCCTGGCAAGCCCATGTGTGTTGAGAGCTTCTCAGTCTACCCACCTCTGAGTCGCTTTGCTGTTTGTGATATGACAGACAGTTGCTGTGGGTGTCATCAAAGCAATGGACAAGAAGGCTGCTGGAGCTGGCAAGGTCACCAAGTCTACCCAGAAAGCTCAGAAGGCTAAATGAACATTATCCCTAATACCTGTCACCCAAGTCTTAATCAGTGGTGGAAGAACAGTCTCAGAACTGTTTGTTTCAATTGGCCATTTAAGTTTAATAGTAAATGACTGGTTAATGATAACAATGTGTCATAAAACCTTCAGAAGGAAAGGAGAATGTTTCGTGGACCACTTTGGTTTTTGTTGTTGTTTTCTTTTTTCTTTTTCTTTCTTTTTTTTTTTATGTGTGTGGCCATTTTAAGTCATTAGTTTTTAAAATCAGTACTTTTTAATGGAAACAACTTGACCAAAAATCTGTCACAGAATTTTGAGACCCATTAAAATGAAGTTTACTAAGAAATATATATTATATATATATATATTTTTTTTTTAAGAAATAATAGTAATCTCACCTAAGTTCTCCCCAAGAATAGGAAACAGGAAACTCTTCCCACTTGGGTGAAATTTGATGAGAAAGAATGATGTGAGTAGATTTTTAAAGTAGTTTAGGGGAGTACACACCATAAACTTTAGAAACAAATATAATTTTATAACTGTTCTGATTTTCAACTCTAATTAAAGCTCAAAAAATTTGCTTCTTGGTGTAACTAAATTTTTACTAATAGAATAAAGAAATTCATGTGTACGGTATTTGTTGAATACCTCTCTTCTCCCTTCTTTTTAACTTCTCCCCTGACAGTGGCTGTCCCTCATGTATTAACATGTGCAATTGCCTTCCTTCCTCAAAACTCTCCCTTAGCCCTGTCATTTCCTCTGCCATCTACTCCCTACCTTAGCCATCCAGACTTGAAAAATTAACTAGATTTTTGTCTCTAATTTTTCACTTCCCATTTTTTCTTTTAGCTTCAGCAATCTGATTTTGGTAATTCTACTCAAAATGCTTTCAGAAAAGTCACAAATGAACCCCAAATTGCCAAATGAAATGTGAGCTTTTTAGTCTTTGTTTTGCTGGACTTTTCTGCTGCACTTAACACTGTTAATGAGGAACTGCTTCTTGAAACTTTTCTCCATTGACAACTTTAATAATAATATCTCTGGCTTTCTAATCATTATGTTTCTGCCTCTTTGGGTCCTTCCTCCTTTGATTACTTTATATCTTTCCTTCAGGGGCCCAAGAGGTATGAAGACTATATGAGTACAGTTTCAAAAAGTAAACAGCCTTTCAGAAAAATTTAAGGAATGCAAATTTACTGTTTATATACATGAAGTAGAATTGCATGAATATATTTCTAAATAGGTGCTCTATTCAACTTTTTAATATATGCAATATTTTTATTCAGCAAATTAATTTATGTATTTATAATTGCTCTGCTAAAGCTTTGAAGAAACATTTTACTAAGTTGATTAAATATTGCCTCTCATTTTCTGTGAATTTATTATGAAAAATGTAAATAGTCTGGAAATAATATTTAATGCTATCTGAAATTCTGATTTAATTAATTTGTCTGAATCTAAGTTAATCAGAATTGCAACCAACTCTATGTTTCACTGATTAAAACATTTTAAATGCATCATGATAAGTTGTATTACTATCCTTAAAATAAGTAACCATATTCAGAAGAAAAAATAGCTACACATTTAAACTTCTATCTTGCTCATCTTTGGAAACTTTAGGGATGACCCTTCCTTGCTTTCAAGACAAATCAGAATTTTCAGCATTCAGAATGTAAGTGACAAGGTTGATAAGACAAGACATATATTACTTTCTACGAAACCTTTAAAAGGCAAACCAGTTACTCACCAGCACAGCTCCATACACAACATAGAGACTGAGACAAAGTCTTCCTAGAAGTACTTCACAATTGGCCCTTTCTACAAGTGAAATAAGAACATAATTGTAATCTCTACCTAATAGCCTGAAGCCTTTCCCTGGTAGTCAGTTTAAACTGAATTAAACTACACAGAAATATACAAGTCAACAATTAAAGGGAGATTGCAAAATATGGGCCAAGAGAGTCCTGACTGAGATGCTAGAAAATTATGACTTGTCTAAGTACCAGAAAGTATTTATATTAACTTGCCCTTTTGCAAGAGAAAAAAAAAAGTAGTTGAGAAGTAGTTTTATCAAACACTTTTTTGAATCAGAAAAGCAAGTGCTATTCACCTCGCTGTAACTGCAAGTACGGTTTAAAGTCTAAATGTGTCCTCAAAATAAGGAACACATGCAAATAATCATCTGTGAACTTAATATATATGATTCTGATAAATTCTCTGAAAGCAGTATCTCAAGCTGGGCAAATTTACAAAATGGTAAAATATATGTTGAATTCACCCAAACAAATAATTTCAGCTATTTGTCTACAAATTACAATCTCACATTGGCAGTTGCTCACTCACCTAATAAATTATAACCTTCTGATTAATGATCTAGTCCACAAAATCAGAGAAAACCATA
Organism: Gorilla gorilla gorilla; assembly: GCF_029281585.2. NCBI lineage: Eukaryota > Metazoa > Chordata > Mammalia > Primates > Hominidae > Gorilla > Gorilla gorilla. The sequence continues at coordinate 57,611,991 of NC_073234.2, read as the reverse complement.
GACCAAAATTTAGGATGTTTATTTTCAATTTTTAAATCTTTCTTAAAACAGTTTTAAAATATTGTCTCACAAAAAAAGTCCTTATTCTTTAGTTTGACCTTAATTCTCATACATTCTTTCAGTGAGTGAATATAAATCATTTAAAAATGGAAATTTTCTAAGCAGGAAAAAATCAATGAAAAGGAACTTGTGTAGTAGACTACTCTACTTGGAAAGGTATAGCTAAGTTTTTTAATACATTTTCATGTTTTAAAGAACATGAAATTTTTAAGTTGAAACAGAATCTGCAACTCCTTCATTGTATTTCAGTTTTGGGTAAAATTTCTTCACCAAACATGAGGCTATTCTCACAAAGAATTCTCTTTTCCTACATAAAATGCCCAGCTGCCCTTTGGGTCACTGTGGGAAAAGGGTGTGTGTAAAGCAAATATGTGCATCGGCATGTAATCCAATCCTAAGAAGGAACTCATTAATTTCATTTTAGATGAGTCTTCATAAGGTGGAGCGTGTCTTCATAAAGTGAAGCATATTGTAAAAATGCTGGAAGGGTCTTCATACTCATGGTACAAAGACTGAATAAAGGATACCATAATGGTGCCTAACATATTTGATATAAATTCAAGCATTTGCAAGAGGTGTTTTGATGTCTGTTTCCCATTAATGACAGAACAAAGCAGCTACTGCCTATGTCCCCCACCCACCTCAGTTTGCCCCTGTCAATCTTAACTGCAGCAGATTTTTCCCTTAGCTGACATGAACAGAAGTGCTCTGCCATATCATATAACCCTAGCTTTTGGGAATGACTTTTTGAAAATCTAGCAGAACCAGAAAAAGGTGAATGAGGCAAGAACAAAAACTGAATCAGAGTATGATTTTTGCTAACCCTAGCCTTGATTTACTTCCATCCCAGGTTTCTTGTCTGGCCCTTACCACAACAGAGAGTGGTCTAAATTTGTCTAAGGTTGCCTTTTGTACCCTGTCAGCTCTCACACTTTCCTCTTGATCAAACTCTTCAGTCATAGCACCACAACTGCCTTCAAGGCAAATCCCTGTTTCCTATTAAAATCTACTTTCTCAGTTCTCAACCTCCAACACCTCTGCTTCTTCCAAAATGTCTGAATTGAAGTAACAACTGTAATGAATTAATCCATTCTAATGAAGATGGGTGGAGAACCCTAAAACCACTCCCTATTGCCCAAGAAAATTAATACATTTTAACAATAACCTGAAATAGTGAAAGATAATATTTCTGGCCTCAAAAAGAAGACATTTAGAGATTAGATGAAACCTGAATATCCTTCCCTCCTTTTTTCCACTTGTGATATAACTTATATCTTTTTAGTTGACTCCTCAGATATGCATGCCGCCATAAAAAAAGTCAGGTATCAGAGTCTGCGACCCTCTCTGCAACTTACTAGGTGTATTTCCTAGGACAAGTCATTAATCTTCCTAAGTTTTATGCCCACCAATTGTAAATAGACTTCATAAAATATCTAACTCATAGAGTCATTACATGAATCACACTGACTTTTCATGAATATGAAAAGCAACAAAAAATTAAAAATTCTCCATTTTTTATTTAGTCTTACCACAAATCCCACCACTTCTATTACCTGACCTTAACTTACTAGTCATGATGATACTTTTTTCTAGTTTTAATCAGTGAGCAGACTCTTTACTGCCACATTTTAAAATTTATCACAGCTTTAACTATATACAGTTGATAACTTTTTCCTAATGAACCACATATTATACTTTCTTTATAATAAATTACCAAGCAAGAATAACTAAAAGCAAGACCCTGGCATGTGGCCAAGCTGTCATCATCAAAGCTGGGTTTGGCTTGTGTGAAGAGAAGACTGTTGAATTTCAGATGGTCCAAGAGCAGAAATATATTTTTCATATGCCAAGCAGGCAGCAAAGAAATAAACATGTAGTGATATAACTGTAACCTTTTGGCGTAGCTGTGGGAAACAAGGAAGAAGTGAAATAAATCCACCAATTCCCAGAAATGCCATCACAAAAAAAAAGGAGGTTAACATTAAAGAAAGGGTCAGAAAGTCATGAAGTAGAAAAACAGAATCACTAGGAGTGACAAAATTTCCAAGTACATAGTGGTCCATGGTTAATGTTGACTTGAGCTACTATGGAAAGACTGATGGTGGCAAGTTGACCTAAACAGCAAGATTTAATGACAAAGTATAATCACACGTTTTATTTTAAAGCCTCCAAGAATCTTTTTATCTGAATGATAACTTATTTGGCAATAAGAAAGTAAAATGGCTGAGTACCTCAAAATCACATGGTCCTAGAAAAACCTAAAATAGATTTCTTACAACCATTGTTCTTGTTGCTAAAAAAGACAAAGAGAATTTTATCTCTTTGAAATGGCTCACTGCTTTGGAACACAATCTTCACATTAATTTAAACATAGAAATCATGCTGTATGTTGGTTTCCGTCTTTTTAAAAAGTCTATTGTTAGAAAAATATTATTTCATTCAAATGTAAATATAGATTAAAATTTATTTCTGAAACAAAGCCTCCTTCATCCTTCCTTATTTTCATGATAAAATCACTCACCTTGAAGGGTCACGAACTCTTTTTTTAAAAACAATGTATAAACAATAGAAATGTATTGCTTATAGTTCCTGGAGGCTGGGAAGTCTAAGATCAAGGTTCCAGAAGATTCAGTGTATGGTGAGGGGCTGTTCCTCATAGATAATGCCGTCTATGGGTTCTCTTATGGCAGAAGGGGCAAACAAGCTCCCTCAGACCTTTGTTACAACAGTACTAATTCATGAGAGTGGAGCCCTCATGCCCTATCACCTCCTAAAGGCCCCACCTCTTAATATCGTTACCCTGGAGGTTAGTTTCAACGTGTGAATTTGGGAGACACAAACATTCAGATCATAGCAGGCCTCATCATCTGTGATTAGTTCTTATTTTATTATTTTTAATTGGCAAACAATAATCATATATATTTATGGGATGCAATATGATATTTCAACACATGTATACATTGTAGAATGATCAAACCAGGCCAGTCAGCATATCCATCACCTCAAATATTTATCATTTCTTTGAAGTGAAAACACTTAAAATCCTCTCATTTACATGAACTCTTTTTATAAAATCACTGATAATGACTCATGTCATTGTCTCTGACATATTATCTTTCTGAAAACATGCTGCAAATAAGAGTTATTACTCTATTACTCTATTACTGGCAACATTGCTTTGACTATGAGGGATCATTTAAGCTATTTTTAAAAGAATATAAAGTATGGGTTTGTATTAATTAAAAATGTATATGTGTGGGGGAGTTCTTATAGACTTTGTATAAATATGAACTTGTTTAAATAATGTAAATGGTATTTTTATGATATAATTTATTCAATACTTTAATATTAAAAATTATTGGTTTCATTTTCTTTTTATTTTAGACTTCGGGTGGAACTTTCTTTCAACTAAGGTCCAAGGATCTCTTCAGCATTTATTTCTTCTCTTTGAGCTGTGAATAATGTTATACTTATCACAGAAAATAGTCATGTTCCTTCACTGCAGAATTTCAGATTAATGGTCCAGGATTCCACTAAAAAACTAATAATTTATTTAAAATAGTTATTTTCTCCCAATAAGTAAAAAGTGCCTTTCTTCAAATCTTGAAAATGAATTTAAAGATGTTTTAGGAAAAGAATGGAGCTGACCCAGGGGATAGGAAAAAGTAGAACATCTGTGAGAATGACAGTTGACAGTTTTTTTAAAAAAAGAACAGGATTAAGAATGAAGACAATCAATAATTATATCAATAGAATGAATATGTATTATTTAAGAATTCTCAGAATTTTAGAACAATACAAATGTGGCCAGATAAAAAGTTTGTTATTAGAGGTTTGTTCTTTTATAAGGTAAAGATTAAAATAGACATCTAAGGTTAAAAAAAGAAAAATTGCAGATTACAGGTATAGTATGCATTGTTAAAGAAAATATAGCATATTTGAGATATGTCTTACCCTTATGATATTGATATAAAACACAGTTACCGCTAGTCCCCAACAAAAACCATAGTTTCACTGTAAAGAAAATGCAGCAGGATTGGTCAGATGCAGGAATTTCAAAGCCAATTTTTAAGTCTAAGACATTTTAACAGTAGTTGCTATTTCACAATGATGACAGCATAAGTAACTTGTTTCTCTTCCTATTTTTACAAGTGTTCTCTAAAGTTTTTATATGTTTTTTTCACAATGTGTATGTGTGTGTATACATATGTGTGTTATGTATGTATGCATGTATGTATAAGTCTAAAAGTATAGATTTGCCTGTTCATATATGATTAACTTTTTATTTTATTTTGTTTTAATTTTATTATTATTATACTTTAAGTTTTAGGGTACATGTGCACAACGAGCAGATTGGTTACATATGTATACATGTGCCATGTTGGTGTGCTGCACCCATTAACTCGTCATTTAGCATTAGGTATATCTCCTAAGGCTATCCCTCCCCCCTCCCCCCACCCCACAAGAGTCCCCGGTGTGTGATGTTCCCCTTCCTGTGTCCATGTGTCCTCATTGTTCAATTCCCACCTATGAGTGAGAACATGTGGTGCTTGGTTTTTTGTCCTTGTGATAGTTTGCTGAGAATGATGGTTTCCAGTTTCATCCATGTCCCTACAAAGGACATGAACTCATCATTTTTTATGGCTGCATAGTATTCCATGGTGTATATGTGCCACATTTTCTTAATCCAGTCTATCGTTGTTGGACATTTAGGTTGGTTCCAAGACTTTGCTATTGTGAATAGTGCCGCTATAAACATACATGTGCATGTGTCTTTATAGCAGCATGATTTATAATCCTTTGGGTATATACCCAGTAATGGGATGGCTGGGTCAAATGGTATTTCTAGTTCTAGATCCCTGAAAAAATCAGTTTTCTCTCTAAACTTTTTTGAAATCTAAATTTGAGGGTTCACATAGCATTTTTCTGCAGTTATCAGCTATGCTAGTTTTAAATTTGGAAATGAAAGTACTGTGAAATGTCCGAGATTTTATTCTACTTAGAAGCCAGCAAATTAGCCAGCCATAGTTTACTGGATGTTTGTGGAAGACATGAGTCTCCTGAATCAGAGACACAGGATAGTTCATTAGTCACAGCAATAGAAGCAAACTATTTATTAGTCACAGCAATACAGCAAATTTGCGCTCTATCCCTGAGCCCCAATTCCTGTAAGGTGACAAAGAGAGACCCAGTGAATCGTGCACGTGTAGGAGGTTGCATTATGGGAGTGGAATTCAGAGTTTAGGGAACTCGAATCTGTTCATAGCAGGTACCAAACCTGCCCAATCTTGCACCAAAAAGAAACATATTCATTATATTGGACAGTAAAGAAACCTGCTGTATATAGAGATAGATGATAGATAGATAGATAGATAGATAGATAGATAGATAGATAGATAGATAGATAGATGAGATAGATGCACATCTGTGTGTATCTATCTCTAATATACGTATCTGTGTGTATCTATATCTATAGATACAGATATCTGTGTGTGTATATGTGTATATGTATATGTCTGCATATATATATTTATATATATAAAATACTCATAGGAGTATTATAAACTCATACACATTCCTTAGATATTCTCTAGAAAACACAATTAAGAACTTGAAGGATGGCAAACTATAAAGATGGTGGTGATCTCTGGAGAATCTGGAGAGGTCCAAAATTGGGAGCAAGTGAGATTTTAGCTTTATCTCTAAAATCCCAAATTGTTATTTAAATAGACTATATATTCATATGTGTGGTAGGCTGAAAGTGCCCCAACCCCCAAAGACACAGGTTCTAATCCTAGAACCTAAAAATGTTACTAACACGTCAAAAACTTTGCAGATGTGATTAATTTAGATTATTCTAAATTATCAGACTGGGTCCTAAATGTAATCACAACTGTACTTATAACACTGAGGTAAAGGGAGACTTGACACAGACACACAAAGGAAAAGGCAATGAAAAGATAGAAAGAAGAGAGAAAAAAGTTGGAAGTTGCTGGTTGGAGCGATGCAGTCACAAGCCAAGGAATGGCAACAGCCATCAGAGGCTGGAAGAGGCAGGCAACAGAATCTTCCCTAGAGCCTCTGGAGGCAGCATAGCCCTGATCACACCTTGATTTCTGCCCAGTGGAACTCATTTCAGAGCTACAGCCTCCAGAACTGGAAATACATTTCTGTAGTTTTAAGTTACCCAATTTGTGGTAACTTGCTACAACAGCCACAAGAAACTAATACAATTTGTCATTTATGAAATCTTTTTTAAAAAAATACACATAGAGAAAAGACAAAAGCACAAAAACCAAAATGTTAACAACTATTAGTTCTGGGTCACAGGATATGGGTCATTATTCATCTCTTCCCTTTCTGAATTTTTCAAATTAAAAAAAAAAAGGAAAATGACAACAACAAACAGAACAAGGAGGATGCTAAGGAGATTCACTCTGAGAAACTGTCAGAAAATCAACATTTACACAGACAGTTTTACTTTAAGGCTAAGTTTCTCAGGTAAGGTATTAAATATAGAAAATTGATTTAAATATTATGTACTCTCTAAGATGGATTAATGTCTGTAAAGCAAATGGCCATTGTTTAAATAAATTTGATTGATATACAATCCAATGCCTCTGGTATACCTTGAGGAAAATCTGTTCTCTGGAATACTCTTGGCATCTCTTGGTTGTTTCCAGGTACCTTGCAATTAGCATTCCACAGACCATAGCTCAGTTTTGACTTTTATATCAAAGAAGGTCCTTAGTCTCTAATGGAGAACACAAGGCTTGGGCTAGGGTAATGCCACAAAGAAGTGACCTGTAACTGTCCATATTAGCAGTCTTCGAATTGGCTTATACTTATTCCCAGATATACACCTAAGTGGCACAAAACAAGGATATTTTTCAGGCAATAATTTTTGTAAGAACCCTGAAATTTCCCAAGACGCTGACTGAGAAAGTATCTTTGCTAAAGAGGTAGGTTTTACTCTCCTATATCCCCTTTCATGATAGTCATTTTCCCCCTTACAAGGAAAAACGTCATTCTCACCCATCCTGAACCTTACCATGATATAGTCCCTTAGGACATACCCTAGCGTTAACTAATAAACATCTGTGCATACAAACTAATTAGAGAAAATAGTTCCATATCCAGCTCATTAAGATCCAGGTTACCAATAAAAGTTAATTTTTATAGTTACCACCCATTTATCAAATGCATAACATATTCATGTTTTTGTTATTTGTATTTTCTTGATAATTATAATAATTATTTAATTCAGACACTTTTTGTACTTATAACTTTATGGTCACAGGTCATAAAAAGTTCAATCTTAATTTGTATACATGTTTTTATGACAAATAAATATGAAAGAATGCTTATCTTAGCCTAGCCTAAAGTGATCATCTAAAGCCATCATCTTAGTGAGGGATGTAAACTCAGGGCATCAGGAAAAAGGGAGAAGGAAAAAAGAGGCAGGGAAGAAGGGCAAGCTAATATTAATACAAAGGAGGGCAAGATTTGTGTCCAATACCAAGGAGGCACAAACTGGGAAGCGAAATTATTTCACCAATCTTGACTATATCAAAGAAAAATATATGTGTACTGGCAAAGGGGCTGAATTTTTCCGTTACCAAGAGTCATTAGGCCTGAGATTTTAGACATTCACCTCAATTTTCTATTACTTAAAAGACCAAACCCTCTGCTTTATCTGTCCTGTTTGATGTGTTTGCTATTCTAAAAAAAATTATATGAGAGGAAATATAGATCCAGATTTAATTTTACTGTTGCAAAACCATTTATCCTCCTACTGTCTTTAAAAGAGAAGAAAAATAAAATTTATGGCCTTATAGATGTTTAATTTAAGGATTTTGGAATACCAACAGTTTCATTAACCCTAATCACTCCATTCAAGTGTATAAACATCTTGAATGATGAAGGGCATTTTCAACAGGAAGACAGATGATTACATTACCTTTAGTTTGGACATTTGATCAAAGAGCTTCCTGTCACCTTGGAACAGGAATTTCTATTTAGATTGCCAGTCAGATAGATGCTCTATCATCTTTTTAATCAAGATAAACAACTCTACTGCCACAGTTACAGTGCAATCAAAAGAAATATAGGAACATACACTTTATAGGTGGCGAAGATGCAGATTATAAAACAGTACAATTAGCTGTTTGCTCTTAGTTAAAAGGACCTTCCCTGATTATTTTTAACAAAATTTAAAAACCTCACTAAAATTAATTTCAGGTATATTTTGCCTATAACAATGTGGGGCCAAGCTATAAGTCACAGCGTCTATTAGATTATAAAGCTTCTCAAATACTCTCTGTATTTATTGAACAATACACTCCCCACCCTCTTTGGCTTCACTGATTCTTTTTTCTGAAGTGCCACATCTAGGAAATTTTATGTTCAAAATCAAATTATGTGAGTTGTGTCTCTACTTCCTGGTTAGATTACAATTATTCTTTTAGCTTTTGTATTCCTAGACCGTGGGAGTAACTATAAGAAAGACCCTTTTCTACACTTGGAAGTTGTCTCTAGCTTCACAGAAGCTGGACCCAGATTTGAGGAAGGAGTGTCAGGGGATGGAAAGGGATAGAATGAAGCTAGTTTTGGTATTTCTCTAAACGTTTCAAAACTGTAGTGTCAAGAGATAAGCCACCGGGTGTGGTGGCTCGTGCCTGTAATCCCAGCACTTTGCGGAGGCTGAGGCGGGTGGGTCACGAGGTCAGGAGTTTGAGACCAGCCTGGCTAACATGGTGAAAACCTGTCTCTACTAAAAGTACAAAAATTAGCTGGGTGTGGTGGTGAGTGCCTGTAATCCCAGCTACTCAGGAGACTGAGGCAGGAGAAGCTTGAACCCAGGAGGCGGAGGTTGCGGTGAGCCATGATCACGCCACTGCACTCCAATCTGGGCGACAAGAGTGAGACTGTCTCAAAAAAAAAGGAGATAAGCCAAGAGTCTCTGTTTCCCTACCACGCAACCCTTAGCTAACTATTTCTGTGAAAAATTCTGTGGCCTGATTTTTACTGAAGGATTGTTTAAAAATCCAGACAAGAAGTGTTTTCTTTTTTAGATAAAATGCTTTAAATTGTTGTTTAAATAAATATTGTTACTCTCCAAGTAAAATAAATGTTCAGTTAATTCTTATCTTTGAAAGGAATTTGATTATCAAAGACAAAAGCTCCCTCTTTTTGTTGAAAAGCTGAACAATTTTCTATTGTGTTTCCTTTTAAGTAGAGGCCTTTCAATAATGTTCAACCTTCAATTAAAAAAAACAACAACTGTTGTGGGGTGGAACCATCAGCTCTGGGTACATCATTATTTTTCAGAATGATTGGTGATTAACAAATAAATTACATCATCCACTTGCATTTATTAAGTTCCCAAATGAACATAAAGTTATGCTGCATGCTGTATGAGGCAAGTTAAATAGACACAGTCCCTACCTTCTAAGAGGGAATTAATCCTATTTGTCAGATAACAGCATGATGTAATCCATGCTATCCAATGTAGCATTGAATGAGAGCAGATTTTACTCATAGGAGTATTATAAACTCATACATATTCCTTAGATATTCTCTAGAAAACACAATTAAGAACTGGAAGAATTATTCCTGTCTTTCGCGTAGGTGATCTGATAGTGACCCTAATTATTTGCTTTCTGTCACTAATCATCCGGTCATCATGAAATATTAAATTTTAGGCAAATTTTTATTTATATGATTAATTAAACTGGTTATAATAGAGTTTCCCAAAGGGTAGTAAACTTACGATTACCTAAAAATAATTTTAGGTGTCATATGCATGACATTTTTTACTTTAATAGTAATATATTTATTGTAATGCATAGAAGACATTAATTTACTGCCTTCTTAAATCTGTGATATAACATTTCCTTTTAGATAAATTTATTTATGTTTAAAAAGTGATTAGATTTTTTAAAAATATATTAAATGGCATGTAGATATGACAAGAGTCATAAAGGCAAAAGGAAAATAATAAAGTTTAGAAAACATTTGGTTAGAATATGAACTTGGCATGTAAGTAGTAACAGAGTAGTGCCAAAATGAACTAGCTGGCTTTTCACATAAAACTGTCTTGTTTGACGTGGTAATGACATCTTTTTGCATGGAATTACAACAGTTGAAATATTAGGTAAGAGACTAAATAAATCAACAAAACCTACCAAAACCGCTTGTTAAATAATTCGAGCTGTATACACTAAAAAACAAAAAACCATTTCAATTAAGTAGTCTAAAAATACAACGGTATAAAAAAAAACTTAGGAATAAAATTATTATTATTACTATTTTTTTTTTTGAGATGGAATCTCTCTCTGTCACCCAGGCTGGAGTGCAATGGTGTGATCTTGGCTCACTGCAACCTCCACTTCCCAGGTTTAAGCAATTTTCCTGCCTCAGCCTCCCAGGTAGCTGGGTCTATGGGTGTGTGCCACCACGCCCAGCTAATTTTTTGTATTTTTAGTAGAGACAGGGTTTCACCGTGTTAGCCAGGATGGTCTTGATCTCCTGATCTCATGATCCACCCGCCTCAGTCTCCCAAAGTGTTGGGATTACAGGCTTGAGCCACTACGCCTGGCCAAGAATAAAATTATTTTTAAGTACAAGACTTGTATACTGAACACACCGTTGAGACAGATTAAAGACCTAAATAGATGGTAGACATTCTTTGTACATGGATTGGAAAACTTAATGTTGTTCAGATGCAATACTGCCCAAATGGATCTACAGATGTGATGCAATCCTTAGTAAAATCTCAATTGGTTCTTTTGAAGAAATGGACAAGCTGATTCTGAAATTTTTATAGAAATGCAAGGGACCCAGGTTAGCCAAAACAATCCTGGAAAAGAAAACCAACGCTAGAAAACTCTCACTTCTTCATTTTTAAACTTACTGCAAATCTACTGTAATCAAGACAGTGTGGTACTGGCATAAGGATAGACATAGAGATCAATTGAATAGAAATGAGTCCAGGAGATTAGATTCAAGACAGCTGACTAGATGCAGCTAAGATGTGGCTCCTCCACAGAGAGGAACCAAAATATCCAGTAAACCTTCACACTTCAAATGGATCTTTAGAGAGAAAACACTGAAATGTAATAGAGATGTGATGGAAGGCACTGTGATTGAAGAGGAAGGAAGTGGAGTATCCTGCTGGGTGTTGCTAGGTGACAGAACCAACCCCTAGACCCAGACTGAACCCCAGGAAAGGATGAATGAAGGAAACCCAGGGCACCACATTCCCACCGTGGACCTCTGAGATCCTAGCTACAGGAGTTCCCATGACTCCTGCAGATATTTGGAGTGGCAAGTAGAGCTGTCTGGAGAACAAGCAGAGGCACCGCTTAAACCTGCATGGAGCCCTCAAGATTTCAGCGTGCTGGACAGCTATAGCAAAACATAACTCTAGGCACCCATCCCCTGAGGCTCTGGGTCATGCCCTAAGTGGCTGCAGCTCCTGCCATCTGTGGAGGCCAGGAGAGATTTGAGGCTTTGTGTGCTCATGGGCCCAAGACAGAACCCACCATCACTGTCACAGGACTGAGATGCATCATATCATGTGCCCCTCATGCCTGCTGGTCCCTCTCAAGACTACCTGCTTGTCATTCCCACGGTGGGGCAAGTGGGCACCCACAGCACAGTCTCTATTGCCCTGCCTGGAGTGGTTTGTTGGTGGCCTAGGAGCAGTTCAACACCTCCATCACAGCCAGTGCATGACCCTGAGTGGCCAGGGGACAATCTGCTGGTCTGGTCCCAGTTCCCCAGGACTTGACCACACCGCCTAGGGGTATGAAGATGAGACTAGTGGCCTGATCTTTAGCAGGAGAGGAGCCCCCAGTGTCAGAACACAGAGAAGAGTTTAGTGCAGGTCCATGTCATGACGCAGGAGTTGGGCACCCCTCCTTTCACAAGACCTGGAATGTGTCTGGCCTGATAACCTTACTTTCTGCCACAGGGAATTTTATACTCTGGAATGCCTGGAATGGCTCAGTGATCTGGGCATAGATGACATGGAAGTAGCCTAACTGGTTGGGCCTGTTGCCAGAGCCAGACACTGAGAGGAGGAAGACCCACCAGATCAGGGTGTGGGAGCTGGGTAGGCCCCACAGCTCCCTACTGCGCTGAAAACCCCAGGCCACCCCTCTTCCTCTGAGCTGGCTCTGTGGCACAAGACAGATGCCTCTGCCCTTCCCTGGAGGGTTGTCCCAGTGGCCTCAGAGCTGCCCCAGAACTTCACCAAGGTCAGCACCTGTACCTGCCCTAGAGAGACTGAACCAGCCTGACCCAGCAGTGTCCAGCTTTGCTGCCTCTAGCTGCCTTGGCAGCAGAGTGTGGGGAGTGACCCCTGAGAGCCACACACCCCACCCATCGCCAGGGACACCCCAGTACTTCCCCTATCAACAAAGGCCAAATACAAATTCCACTACCAGCTGGGCACAGTGGCTCACGCCTGTAATCCCAGCACTTTGGGAGGCCAAGGTGAGTGGATCACCTGAGGTCAGAAGTTCAAGACCAGCCTGACTAATATGATGAAACCCCATCTCTACTAAAAATACAAAAATTAGCCAGGCATGTTGGTAGCTGCCTGTAATCCCAGCTACTCTGGAGGCTGAGGCAGGAGAATTGCTTGAACCCAGGAGGCAGAGGTTGAGGTTGCAGCAAGCCGAGATCGCACCACTGCACTCCAGACTGGGTGACAGAGCAAGACTCTGCCTCAAAAAAAAAAAAAAAAAAAAAAAAAGCCATTACCATCACTGTAACTTCATCTTGCCTACAAGCACCATCTATTGGCTGGGAGGTCAAACCGTACTGTCCATCACAACTTTTGACATTAGTGTACGACAGCCAGTTGTCACTCACAAGCACCACCTACTGGCATGCGTGGTGAACTGTCCAACCCAATGTAATTCCTGCTAACAGAGGTGCTGGAGAACAAAATATGGCTCTCTCTATCTTTATTGGAAACAGTGAACCTGATCACACATACAGCACACTGCTACTACAACCTACAAACAACTAGCATTAGAGAAAACCACTACACTATCTATAACCAACTAATTCAAACAGAGATTTGGCCACATGAAACCACATTAAAAAAAAAAGCCAGCATATGCAACAGTCACACTCTCAAGGAGAGAAGAAAAAAACTCACCCAAATGAAAGTAAATTCAAAAATAAAAAGTGACAGTTTCTACAGGTAAGAAGCAACCAGCACAAGAACCCCAGCACCATGAAGAAACAAAATGCTGTGATACCCCCAAAAGACCACACCAGCTCTCTAGCAATGGGTCCTAACCAAAATGAAAACTTTGAAATGACAGATAAATAATTTAAGGTATGGGTTGTAAGCAAGTTCAGTGAGATCTAAGTGAAAGTTGAAAAATAACACAAAAAGGCAGAAAAACAGAGCAGGAGTTCCGTTTTATTGAAAACAAACAGTTATGTTTTACTGAAAAACAGAACTTCTGGAAATATAAAATACACTGAAGGAATTTCACAATACAATTGAAAGTTTTAACAAGACTACACCAAGCAGAAGAAAGAATATCAGAGTTTCAACATCTGTCTTTCAAATTAACACAGTTAGACAAAAATAAAGAAAACAATATTTAAAAGTGAACAAAGACTTTGAGAAATATGGGATTTTGTAAAGTGATCAAACTTACAACTTTTAGGCATTCCTGAGGGAAAAGAAGAAAAAGAGGTTTGGAAAACATATTTGAGGGAGTAATTCAGGAAAATTTCCCTGATCTGGCTACAGATGTAGACATCCAGATTTAAGAAATGCGAAGAATATCTGCAAGATACTCTACATGATGAATATCATAAAGCCATGTAGTCATTAGACTATCCAAGGTCAACATGAAAAAGCAAATCTTAAAGGCAGCTAGACAGAAGCATCAAATCACTTACAAAGGAAATCCCATCAGACTAACAGCAGGCTTTTCAGCAGAAACCTTACAAATCAGAAAAGATTGGTGGCCTATCTTTAAGCTCTTAAAAGAGAAAAAATTGCTAGTCAAGAATTTTATATCCTGCCAAACTAAGATTCATAAATGAAGAAGAAATGAAGTATTTCCCAAATGAGCAAATGCTAAGGGATTTGTCACCACTAGACAGGTCCTACAAGAAATGGTCAAAGGAGTCCTAAACATGGAAATGAAAAGGTGATACTTGCCGTAATAAAGGCACACATAAGTAGAAAGTCCACAGATCCCATAAAGTAATTACACAGTTTAGACCCCAAAGCAACTAGCTAACAAAACTATGACCAGGAGAAAAAAAAACCTCACATATCAATATTAACCTTGAGGATAAATGGCCTATATACTCCACTTAAAATATAGAGAGTGGCAAATTTGATTAAAAAAAAAAAAGACCCAACTATCTGCTGCCTACAAGGGACCTCCCAAATAACTAAAGACAGACTCAAGGGAGTGGAAAAAGATATATCATACAAATGGAAAAAAAAAAAAAAGCAAGCAGAGTAGCCATTTTTATACTGGATAAAACAGACTTTTAACCAACAACAGGAAAATAAGAGAAAATGGGTATTATATAATGATAAAGGATTAAATAAAGCAAGAAGATTTAACTATTATAAATAAATAGCACCCAACACTGGAGCACCCAGATTCATAAAATAAATACTACTAGACCTAAGAAAAGAGCTGACAGAAATACAAAAATAGTGGGGACTTCAACACCCTATTAGCAACACAAAACAGGTAATCAAGTCAGAAAGTCAACAAAGAAACTCTGGACTTAAGTTGGACTCTGGACACAATAGAGCTAATAGACATTTGCAGAACATTCTACCTAACAACCACAGAATATACATTTCTCTCATCTGAGCATGGAACAGTCTCCAAAACTGACCATATGCTTGGCCACAAAGCAGATCTCAATAAATATTAAAAAATCAAAATCCTACCAAGAACCATCTTGGACCACAGTGGAATAAAATTAGAAATCAATACCAAGAGGAACTCTCAAAAATACACAAGTACATGGAAATTAAACAACTTGATCCTGAATGATTTTTGAGTAAATAATGAAATTAAGTCAGAAATCAAATATGTTTTTAAAATGAATGAAAACAGAGACGCAACATACCAAAACCTCTTGGATTTAACAAAAGCAGTGCTAAGAGAAATTTTTATAGCATTAAACCCCTATATTAAAAATATAGAAAGATCTCAAATTGACAACCTAACATTATAACTCAAGGAACTAGAAATGCAAGAACAAACCAAACCCGAAGCTAGAAGAAGAAAATAAATAACAAAGATCAAAACAGAACTAAATGAAATTGAGACCAAAAAAAAGATACAAAGGATCAACAAAATTAAAAGATGGTTCTTTGAAAAGATAAATAAAATCAATAGACCAGTAGCTAGTTTAACTAAGAAAAAAAGAGAGAAAATTCAAATAAGCACAATCCAAAATAAGGGTGCATTACAACTGATACCACAGAAATATAAAGAGATCATCAGAGATAACTATGAACATCTCTATGTGCACAAACTAGAAATCCTAGACACAATGAATAAATCCCTGGAAACATACAATCTCCCAAGGTTGAACCAGGTAGAACCACAACCTATTTATCAATTCCTTGTTGTTAGAAATTGTCATGGTTCATATCTTCTAGTATTGTAACTGTGAAGAAACAAGCCACTTCATATATACATCTTTGTATACTTGTCCAATTATTTATTTTAAAAATATTTGTGGATCTGAAATTGCTGAGTTAAAGGTTAGGCTTTTCATACATATTTCTAAATGGCCATTCATATTATTCCCCAATTTTGAGTACCAAGCTCTGCCCCAGTTGTAGAGGTGGACAAGATTAACAAGATGGTGATTCTCAGGTAATTTGCCTTCTATTAGGATGGATACATTTTGGATTAATAAATATAGGTATGATTTGTGTTTCAGAGAGGGGAAACACAAGGCATTTTACTTGCCTAGAAGAAGTGCCTCTCTGTTCAGTTCAGGCAATGCTTTACCAAGAGATGTTTAAACTGAGATCCTGCAGAGTACAGGTTACAAAGGAAAAACGTGTTTCAGAAAGAGAGAAGACAGTATAATAGATGAACCAGGGATAAGACAGAATATGCCATTTGGGGAAAATAGGTAAAGCCCAGTTTGGCTAAAGCCAAACTGTATGACAGATAAAAAGTTAATATCCTTACTATACGAAGAACTCTTACAAATCATAAGAAAATTTGAGTATATCAGTGGGAACAGACAATTCACCAAAAAAGAAATATAAATATATAATAATTTTAAAAGTTCAATCCCATTACTAAAAAAATTCAATTAAAAATGAAAAACATTTTTAAAATTTTTGCCTATGATACTAACAATGTTTTGAAATAATCAGCATCCAAAATGGATAAGGGTCATTGTGAACAATAATACATGGTGGCTAAGAGCTTGAATTGAGAGCCAGACTGCCTAGATTCAAAACCTGCCTGTTACTAACACCATAAGACAAGGAAAGAAAAATCAAAAATTAAACGTTTTTAAAAATCTGCCTGTTTCACTTACCACCGATATGATCTTTGGCAATTTGCATAATCTCTCTATGCCTTAGTTTCCACATCTACAAAATAAGACTAATGCAACCTTCTAAGTTTACTGTGGAGATGAAATAATATATGTCAAGTGATTACAGCAGCACCTGGAACACAGTGAGTAACCAGTAAATGCTGTTATTATTATGCGACCTTGCTCAATGGCTTTCCATGCCACCGTATCCACACACTAAATCATTATAGATATTTTGGCTTATTTTTAATTGTACAATCTGACACTGGTACAATACTGAATTGATTACATAATATATGTTAATATGGAACATGTTCATTGCTGAAGTCTTACATATTAAAATATATTTCAATGATAGGATAAATGTCTTGGTTATTATTTTTTGAAACATTTTCTTAATATTTCTTATACATTTTTTCTAAATGCACTATAAAATGCCTTTTTAAGTTTTCAAATTCTAAAGTAAAATATTCCAAAAGCAAGACTTGGAATTACATTTAATTATAGATTAATACGGAGAAATTACACCTTACAATTACAAATTACAACATTGTAACAATATTAAGGATGTCCCATATCCATGTTTATGTTATTTCCCTTTATTTATTTTACTCTTATATCTGCACACAAAAATAAATACAACCACAGCAGTATATTTTGTAGTTTTACATATATAGGTCATGCAGAGGATAAAACTTTGTGCATGAATGTATGTGTATGTGTGTGCATGTATATTCATATAGGCCACACAAGAGATAAAACACATATTTACATTTTATTTATACATACATGCATACATATATGTATGTATAAAACAAATTATGTGGGAAATTCCAAAAAAATTCAATAATATTGGAATAAATGCATAAGCATATCACTTGCAAAAACGACTCCATTTTAAAGAAGAAACATATTTATTTCAAAATATGAGTGTGTTTAGCTAAAGATGAAGCTCGTTACTTTATAGTTAAACTATTTATTAGTAGCCTGTAAATATAAAGTGTCAGGAATTTTTTTAAGTAATAATACTTGCCCGCTTTACTGATGAAATTATCATTTATATTCACATACACAAAAACACCCAACTTTCTATTTCCTAACTTAGCTTATGAAAAATTCATAGAAGTTATAGGATTATTGTCTTAGATATCATGGCATTTGGAATTCTACTTGAAATACTTTGTTTATAATGGATAATAAATATTCATAGGATAAATGGGTACCATCTAACATGATTCTTTACAAGGGAAAATTTATTCATTAATCATTCCCCTTCCAGGTTAAGTTCATATTATCTCTTGTTAGAAAAAAACAAAAGGGCAGCCTCTGGGTTCCGGCACATAGGCTGAAATAGGCTGTACAGGAATCATGAAGAGTTGGGCTGCACTGCCCAGCTTCTGTTCTGTCATTTAACAAACCCAGTGTTTTGCCCAAGAAAGTCTAGTGAGTCAAAAGGAGGACTAGGTGAAGTATGAGATAAATCAGTGGCAAAAATCTGCACAAAATACATCTGAACACTGAACCAGATGCGGACTTTCTGTGACGCTAAACATTTCGGGACCTCTCCTTTGCACAGGCCACCATGGTTGCATGATCATTTTTGTAAGCTTGTAAAGATATTTTGTATTTTTATTCTTAAACAGGAGCCTCCTCTCTCCCATATTAAATAAATCTCAGGCATCACAAAACCTGAATCCACTCCTGCTCTTCACTCTTCTAACAATCACTTCCTGCCCTTAATTTTTTGAGACCTCTCACTAAATAAATATAAAGGGAATACATTCTCTTGGCATTGTCAGAATCTCCATGACTGTTGGATATCTGCATCCCATCGCCCTGGTAACCCAAAGGAAAGAAGAAGGATGAATAACTTCCAACTCATTTAAACTTAATTAGAAAGAGAAAAGGATAGTTTGAGTGAGGGTGGGGACCGGGGGAGGGACCTAATTTTATTGCACAGAATGTTAACGGCCAAAAGATAATATTTGTGTGCTACAAAATATATGTCAACATTATTTTAAATTCCTAGCTATATTTGAGGAGGAGACCAAGAAAGACCTCTTTTGTGTTATCATCCCCCTTATTCTAAAACACAGCTGCTCTCAGACGCAAAGAAAGGAAAAGAGTGGGCAGTAGATGCCTCACACTGTCTCTAAAGTTTTATTTTGGTTACAATTTCACAGCAGGTAGATGAGAAAAATGCTAACATTAATGAGGAAATATAACTACTTAATAAATGACATTTGTTTGAATGTAGCATTAGAGAATTCAATCCTTTCAAGAGCAGAAGTTCTAGGAACACTAAGCTTTCCTTCACAAAGTAAGGTATAAATTGAATAAAGCGGGTTTTTTTGTGGGGGGAAGAGTAGCACATCTTTCATATCTTGCAAGTGCAGGTGCAAAAAAGGAGAAAGTTGTGAAAAACAAGTGATACAAATAATGATTTAAGAGACCACTGAAGTTGGAACATTGTTGAATTAATGTTTTCTTTAAACTGGCGTGAAATATGTTTCTAGATATTTCTTCCTCATTTTTAAAATTTATTCATATTCAATATGAAAATAACCAAGACTTTCAAAAGGTAACATAGTTATATTCAGTATTTATCACAAAGTTTTTGTTCTGCAACATTTGCATGTCTTCCTAATTCTTTTTGATGCTAGCCCAACCAGCCCCCACCTTCTGTTAAATGATGCTTGTCAGGATTTCTAGTTCATCTCCTTTGTTTCAGTGAAGTGTACTGTTCTTTTTTCCACACTCAAAGCAATGATATAGGGATATAAAACTACTGAAGTTCTATTTTATTAAGGAGTTTTATTTCAATTTCAGATAATTTTGAACAATTCGTATTCTTTATACCTGACCTGCTTTGATAAATAGATTATTAGGACATATGGATAATGTGTTATTTTTACTATTTACTTATTTTTCTGTCCCTTATTCCAAGTATATTTAATTTACTAAGTTGACAGGGCACATGGCAAGTTATAAGATATGAGCACATTGTGATTTTTATATTAAAAAATTCCAGTGACTATCTTAAGGTATTCTCCAATGACTTAGTATTTCCATTTTTATTTTCAGAGCATCTTTAACCTAAAGTAACTCTCATATGGTGGTACAGACTCCTCATTTCCCCCAGTAGTTCTCCTTTTCCATAATAAAGAACTCTTGACTTTTTAGTTAGACCCATAGACACCCAGAATAGGAACTACATTTCCTAGCTTCCATTGCATCTTCAAGCAGCATGTGACTGGATTCTAGCAAGAACATATAAGCAAAACCTTTCTGTAAAAGTAGTTGGCCCACATATTTTCCTCCTTTTTTGGTCAATTTCCCCCAACCCCCCACCACCACCCCCCGGCCTTAGAAAATGTGAATGGAGCAGTGAACTAGGACCATGAGTAGATGCTAGGAATGGAAATCTACACATTGCCAAACAAAAAGGGAGGAGGAATGTTTCCCAAGAACTTTGTGGAACAGCTATTTCTTACCAGCATTGTACTGCCTATTTTGGAATTTTACTTAAGATGTAAATAAATTACTCTCGTTTAACTCACTGGTATTTTGGGTTTCTGGTACTGATAACTGAACATTGCCATATCCGATATGTGGTATTGTACCAGCTAATTTCCTTGGACATAAGCACCAAATACAAAGATCCCTCTCTAGCATGTAGGTCCTATTAAAACTTTATGTATAGAAAAACATTCTTGCACAGTATTTACAAGCTTTATTCTGGCAATGAATTTATATTTATGTCTGATATCAAATACTGCAAAGCTGAAGTTACTACTACTAGCTACAGAAAAAGCAGCAAACCTTCAAGGAGAAAACTACCTTGGAACTATACTCAAAAGTTAAACTCTGCACATGACATTCCAATCAGGTATGAGTCTTTAAATTCCTTTGTTATCAATTGGCCAATAATTTAATTCCATCATAACCTTTGAGGAAATAAACTACAAAGATATGTATAAATAAAATAATCAGGTCCAAAAATGATAAAGAAAAGCAAATAATGTGGCTAGTTGAACCATTCATTCATTTATTTAATGGGCATATGTTAAAATTCTTTGTACTATTTCTTGTGCCAATTTATTCATACACATATAAATAAAACATGTCCCTCCTAGGGTATTGCATTTTTATATTTAAAGAGAAACACAATTCATAAGCAAAGGATAAATAAGATACTTTTCAGGCAAGCAAATGCTAAGAGAATTTGACTACCAGACCTGCCTTACAAGAGGTTCTGAAGGGAGTAATATGGAAAGGAAAGACCAACACGGACCACCAAAAAAATTCACTTAAATACATAGACCACTGACACTATAAAGCAACCATACAAACAAGTTTGCATAATAACCAGCTAACAACATAACAGGATCAAATTCGCATATGTCAATATTAACCTTATATGTAAATAGACTAAATACTCCAATTAAAAGGCATAGAGTGGTGAGTTGAATAATGAAGCAAAACCCAACTGTATGCTGTCTTTAAGAGACCCATCTCACATGCAATGATACCCACAGGATGAAAATAAATGGATGGAGAAAAATCCATTAAGCAAATGAAAAACAGAAAAAAAAAAGCAGGCATTGCTATTCTAATTTCAAGCAAAACAGACTTTAAACCAACAAAAATTTTAAAAGATAAACAAAGAAAGGCATTGCATAATAGTAAAGGGTTCAATTCAACAAGAAGACCTAACTCCCCTAAATATATATGCATTCAACACAGGAGCACCCAGATTCATAAAGCAAGTTCTTGGAGACCTAGAAAGAGATTTAGATAACCACACAATAACAGAGGGAGACTTCAACAGCCCACTGACTGTATTAGAAAGATCATCGAGGCAGAAAACTAACAAAGATATTTAGGACCTGAACTTGACACTTGACCAAATGGACCTAATAGACATCTACAGAACTCTCTATTCAAAAACAACAGAATATACATTCTTCTCATCTGCACATGGCAGATGATCTAAAATTGACCACATGCCCAACCATAAAGCAATGCTTATCAAATTCAAAAAAAACTGAAATCATACCAATCACACTCTTGGACCACAGTACAATAAAAATTGAAATCAATGTTAAGAAAATTGCTCAAAATCGTACAATCACATGGAAACTAAACAACTTGCTCCTGAATTACTTTTGGGTAAGCAATGAAATTAAGGCAGAAATCAAGAAATGGTTTGAAACTAATAAGAACAAAGATACAACATACCAGAATTTCTGGAACACAGCTGGTGCAGTGTTAAGAGGGAAGTTTATAGTGTTAAATGCCCACATCAAAGAGTTAGAAAGATCTTAAATTAGCAACCTAACATCACATCTAGAGAAACTAAAGAAACAAGAGCAAACCAACTCCAAAGCTAACAGAAAACAAGAAATAACCAAAACCAGAGCTGAACTGAAAGGAATTGAGCTATGAAAAACCATATAAAAGATTAACAAGTTTGGTTTGTTCATTATTTAAAAGAATAAATAAAATACATAGACTGCTCATACTAGACTAATAGAAAAAAAGAGAGAGAAGATCCAAATAAACACAATGAGAAATGACAAAGGGGACATTATCACTGACACCACAGAAATACAAAAAAATCTCAAGGACAAGTAACATCTCCATGCACACAAACTAGAATCCTAGAAGAAATGAATAAATTCCTAGAAACATACAACCTCTCATGATTGAACCAGGAAGAAATTGAATCCCTGAGCAGACCAACAATGAGTTCCAAAATTGAATAAGTAATAAAAACCCTACCAACCAGAAAAAGCCCAGGACCAGATGGAGTCATAGCCAAGTTCTATCAGAGATATAAAGAGCTGGTATTATTCCTACTGGAACTATTCCAAAAAATTTAAAATGGACTGCTCTGTAACTCATTCTTTGAGACCAGCGTCACCCTGATACTAAAACCTGACAGACAGACAGAAAGACACACACACACACACACACACACACACACAAGAAAACTTTAAGCCAATATTCTTGATGAACATAGATGCAAAAATCATCAACAAAACACTAGCAAACCAAATCCAGCAGCACATCAAAAAGCTAATCCACCATGATCAAGTAGGCTTTTCCCTGGGATGCAAGGTTGGTTCAACATACGCAAATCAATAAATGTGATTCATCACATAAACAGAACTACAAACAAAACCATATGATCATCTCAATAGGTACAGAAAAGCTTTTGATAAAATTCAACATCCTTCATGTTAAAAACCCTCAACAAACTAGGCATCAAAGGAACATACTTCCAAATAATAAGAGCCAGCTATAAAAAAACCCACAGCCAACATCATACCGAATGGACAAAAGCAAGAAGCATTCCCCTTGACATCCAGAACAAGACAAGGATGCCCAGTCTCACCATCCCTATTTTAACATAGTTCTGCAAGTCCTAGCCAGAGAAATCAGGCAAGAGAAAGAAATAAAGGGCATCCAAATAGGAAGAGAGGAAGTCAAATATCTCTGTTTGCAGATGACATGATTTTATACCTATAAAACCCAATACTCTCTGCCTAAAAGCACATTAAACTGATAAACAACTTTTGCAAAGTTTCAGGATAAAAAATTAATGTACAAAAATCAGTAGCATTTCCATACACCAACAACATCCAAGCTGAGAGCCAAATCAAGAATGCGATCCCATTTACAATAACCATAAGAAGAATAAAATACCTAGAAATCCATTTAACAAGGGAGGTGTAACATCTCTAAAACAAAAATTTCAATACACTGCTCAAAGAAATCAGAGATGATATAAACAAATGGAAAATATTCTATGCTCATGGATAGGAAGAATCAACATTGTTAAAATAGCCATACTGCTCAAAGCAATTTAAAGATTCAATGCTATTCTTATCTAACTACCAATGACATTCTTCACAGAATTAGAAAAAAACTGTTTTAAAATTCATATGGAACCTGTCTACAGCCATACCACCCTGAATGTGTTTACTCCTGTCTGATCTTGGAAGCTAACATTCATATAGAACCAAAAAAAAAACAATCCAAATAACCAAGGCAATTCTAAGCAAAAAGAACAAAGCTGGAGGTATCACATTACCTGATGTCAAAAACAGACACATAAACCAATAGAACAGAATAGAGAGCCCAGAAACAATGCTACATACTTACAACCATCTGTTTTTGACAAAGTCGATGAAGACAAACAATGGGGTCTGAAATCCCTGGTCAATAAATAATGCTGGGATAACTGGCTAGCCATATGCAGAAGATTGAATCTGGACCCCTTCTTTTCACCATATACAAAAATCAACTCAAGATGGATTAAAGATTTAAATGTAAAACCTAAAACCATAAGAACCCTGGACGATAGACTAGGAAATATGATTCTGGACATAGACCCTGGCAAAGATTTCATGATGATGACACTAAAAGCAATCACAACAAAAACAAAAATTGACAAACGGGGCCTAATTAAGCTAAAGAGCTTCTGCACAGCAAAAGAAAGTATCAACAGAGTGAACAGGCAACCTACAGAAAGGGACACTCTATTTGCAAACTATGCATCCAATAAAGGCCTAATATCCAGAATTTATAAGGAACTTAAAACAAGCTAACAAGGAAAAAACAAACAGGTGCATGACAAGGCAGGCAAAGGACTTGAACAGGCACTTTTCAAAATAAGCCATAAATGAGGCCAATAAATATATGAAAATATGCTCAACACCACTAATTATGGAGAAATGCAAATCAAAACCACAGTGAGATGTGGTTTCATCTCATACCAGTCAGAATGGCTGTTATTATAATATCAAAAAATGACAGATGCTGAAGAGGTCACAGAGAAAGGAGAAAGCTTATATGCTGCTCATGGGAATGTAAATTAGTTCAGTCATTGTGGAAAGCGTTTTGGTGATTTCTTCAATAACTTAACATAAAACTACCATTTGACCCAGCAATCCCATCACTGGGTATATACCCAGAGGAATATAAATTGTTCTACCATAAAGACACATGTATGCATATGTTTGTCACAGCTCCAATTCACGTAGCAAAGACATGGAATCAACCTAGATGCCCATCAATGGTAGACTGGATAAGGAAAATATGGTACACATACACCATGAAATACTACACAGCCATAAAAAAGAACTAAATGATGTCCTTTTCAACAACATGGATGAAGCTGGAGGCCATTATCCTAAGTGAACTAATACAGGAACAGAAAAACAAATACTGCATATTTTCACTTATAAGTGGGAGCTAAACATTAAGTACACATGGACACAAAGAAGGGAACAACAGACACCGGGACCTACTTGAGAGTGGAGGGTGAGGATCAAAAAACTATGTATCAGGTACTATGCTTATTACTTCAGTGACAAAATAATCTGTATACCAAATCCTTGTGACACCGTTGTGATTAAATTATAAATTATAAAGGCTAAGAGTTGAGAAAGACAATATTTCTTCCCTTATACATAATGTTCAAGTTGCTGAATTTGGATTGAAACAAAAAAGGCTGGAAGTTTCAGGGACAGAATTAAGAATTTGGCTATGAGAGAGTAAATGTTAAGGCTATGATTAAAGAATATCTAAGCAGGCAAAGATCCAAATCAAGAATATTAACAAAGACAGGTTGGAGTTGGCAAGTTCCTTGGAATCTAATTACAAATCAGGTAGGTCAGTTATCTGGGAGGACTTAAAGCCATGCTGGAAGACAGAGGCTGAAAATTAGAGTTTCTGGGCAACACAAGATCAGAAAATCAAGCCAAAAAGCAATGCTCAGATTCCAAGTAGGTGGCTTTAGTAACAGGCATGGGAAGTCAACAATATAAATGAGGTTTATTATTGAGCTAAAGATTCAGTGAGCCTAGGGCTTTCTATGTGTTTAGCCCAGGGCTGGAATTTGTCTCATAGCAAGAGACTGGCATGAAATTTCAGATACTTTTCACTTGGATGAAGAATTAAGAGAATGAAGAATAAGGCAATTCTTGATGTAGGGATCCAAACTCTAGGTATATTAGACTTTCTTGAGCTAATTTATGAGCATGATAGAGTTTTAGCAAATACAGGATTATAAAATTGTCAAATTAGGATCTCTTAAAATCAATAGTTGGGTCAATTTCATGGAGACTCTGATATGACATTTTTACTTTGGTAGGATTAAATGTTGCTGACTAGTCTTGTGTCTTCAAAAGGATAATGCACAATCTAAATTATTGCTGAAAACCTGAAATAAGACATTCGGTTTCACATGTGAGAATATGGAGTTTTGCTCTTAGGCACTAGATCTGAGGGGACAAACCCTTCAACCCAAGAGGTTGAGCTACCTTGGGTCATAACAGCCACTGTGATTGCTGCTATGAGAAAAAAGCAATCAGTATGCAGGAATAGGCAGTATAATTAGTTCTCTACATCAACACACAGAGATACTCAAGCTTTTTAACAGACACTGAGCTCATTTACACTCAAATCTGCTTATGTACCTCAATGTAGGATTGAAGTCTACCAGAGTTTCCATAGAAATTTCTATCTTACCCAAATTTTACTTACTCCTGAAATTTCATTATCATTAAAAAATATATAAAATGCTGGTTTTTAAATTTAGATTTATAAAAAGAGGTAGAAATAGATTTTTTCCATCCATGCATAGTTAAAATTATAGAGTGAACTCTAATTAATACATATGTGATTAACAGATTAACTTGTTCTGCTATGGCCAGCATAAAAAAAATAGTCATTTGAACAAGCAGTATAGATGAAGAGATAATTCTATAAGAAAATAAATAGAAAAAGATTCCTAAAAGAAAAAAAGAAAAAGAAGAAGAAATCTAAAGTAAAGGGGTAAAATCACAAATGGGATTTCAGACAAGCAGAAGTGTTCCAGGCAATGAAGGATGATTGAAGACTTGAATTAAAAACAGATTCAACCGACAAGAAATACATTTTGTGAGGAAGGACAGATGTAATGGCTTGCGGGCAGAAAGGAAGTAAGCAATGGAGCAGTGAACAGGAAAGAGTGACTCAGCTATGCAGTCACAGAGAGGTGATCTAAGAAAAGATGAGGTTGGAAAGCACAAAATGAAGGAACAGAGACTGACTTTGCAAGTCAAGCAGGAAATTTCAAATTAGTTTCAGAATTTGATTAGAAATAAAATGGTAGCTGATAGATAATTAGCCCTACCTTATTCTTAAAATACTTAAGGTTGGAAGAGGGGAGTTGGCAATAAACCAGGGAGAAACTCAAAGAAATTAACAACTGTCTACACGTAAGAAAGCCTAAGTAGGCAAAGATTTGAAGAAGGGACAACTCATCAATCACCTAATTTATTTATTTTAAATTTATTGTTTATTACTATTATTATTAGAGATAGGGTCTCACTGTGTCACCAGGCTGGAATGCAGTGGTGTAATCATAGCTCATGACAGCCTCGAACTCCTGGGCTCAAGTAATTCTCCTGTCTCAGTCCTGAGGAGCTGACACTACAAATGAGAGTTACCACGCTAGCTAATCACCTAATTTAGCATTTTCAGTATGCAAAGTACTTTGGCATGGGTCATAGCCTTAGGTTCAAGCCTTGGTTTCACCTCCTACAATATCATCTCATGAAGTTCTTGGCTTATTTGAGCAAAATAATCTTCATCTATGAAGTGAGAGTAACATATATTTAATAGAATATCATCAGAAATAAATCCAATAAATCGTGCTAATGTTCTGGATAAACTGATGCTTACTGTTATTGAAAAATAAAAGCAGGTGGCCGGGCACTGTGGCTCAAGCACTTTGGGAGGCCAAGGCGGGCGATCACGAGGTCAGGAGATCAAGACCATGCTTTCTAACACGGTGAAAACCCATCTCTACTAAAAATACAAAAAAATTAGCTGGGCGTGGTGGCGGGTGCCTGCAGTCCCAGCTGCTCGGGAGGCTGAGGCAGGAGAATGGCGTGAACCCGGGAGGCGGAGCTTGCAGTGAGCAGAGATGGACTCCAGCCTGGGCGACAGAGCGAGACTCCGTCTCAAAAAAAAAAACAAAAAGAAAACCAAAAGCAGGTATTTCTTTTAGAGTATTTTTAAGCAAAAGAGGAAACTACTTAGAGAAATTGAGTCCTATGCCCATAAGAAAATAGTGACAGAGCTGACATTCACCCAAGGCATGCAGCTATAGAGGCTATGATTCTAAACGATTTGTGTATACTGCCTCAGTCCCTGATTTCAGGGAATTTACGATCTAGGTTGAGGTAAAATATATGGAATACTGAATAATAAGACAAAAAACTTATCACAAAGGAGCCTGTGATCCCATATTAGATGACTGTTAGAGACAGGGAACTTTATCGTGGGATAGTGTTAGAAGACCTCTTAGAAGAGAAAAAACATTTATAATAATGATTGGAATTGGCCGGGCGCGGTGGCTCACGCCTGTAATCCCAGCACTTTGGGAGGCCGAGATGCGTGGATCACAAGGTCAGGAGACCGAGACCACCCTGGCTAACACGGTGAAACCCTGTCTCTACTAAAAATACAAAAAATTAGCCGGTAGTTGTGGCGGGCGCCTGTAGCCCCAGCTACTCGGGAGGCTGAGGCAGGAGAATGGCGTGAACCTGGGAGGCGGAGCTTGCAGTGAGCCGAGATCGTGCCACTGCACTCCAGCCTGGGCGACTGAGCGAGAATCCGTCTCAAAAAAAAAAAAAAAAAAAAAAAAGAATGGTTGGAATTGGCTAATAAGAATGATGAATAAAAATAGAAGAACAGGAAAATAATGAGGCAAAAAAAGCATAGATATTAAGATTACTTAGTCCCATTTATGTTAAAGAAAAAGCTCAAAAATAAACTTTAATAAAATTATAAATACTGCTTTCATTAAGCTATATAATAATTATTAGTATTTATTTCTATTGAATATAGTAAATAATTATTCAATTCCAACATTAGAACTTAGGTCCTAAAATTGTCGTTATTTACTATTTGAAGGATATTTTGAAATAAATGATTCTGGGATACACCAACCAGAAACCAAAAAATCAATAAAAGAAAATGTAAACCACAATAAATAAACCATAATTTTTAATAAAGTGTTTTATATTTATACAAAAATAACACTATTAGTAAATAATCTTATTTTAGAATATTACTTCCTGCTTTTAATGCTTATTTCAGATTTAAAGTTTAACAAAATTATATTCAGTTTCAAAAAGACTTGTGTTTCTTGGCCTTGAAAGAAATTATAAAAAGAAAATTTTAATCTTAAGACTTTTTTATACTATTAAAAAAAATGTTAAGCCTTACTACAAAATAGTCTTACAAAGTATAAAAACTGCATTGTATAATCTGTATTTATTTTGTGGGAATTTTGAAAAGGCAAAAGTCAAACTGGGCCAGGTGCGGTGACCCACCCCCGTAATCCCAGCACTTAGGGAGGCCGAGGTGGGCAGATCACCTGAGGTCAGGAGTTCGAGACCAGCCTGGCCCACATGGTGAAACCCCATCTTTACCAAAAACACAAAAGTCAGCCGGACATAGTGGCGGGTGCCTGTAATCCCAGTACTCAGGAGGCTAAGGCAGGAGAATCACCTGAACCTGGAAGGCAGAGGTTTCAGTGAACCGAGATTGCACCACTGCACTGCAGCCTGGGGGACAGAGTGTGACTCTTGCCTCAAAAAAAAAAAAAAAAAAAAAAAAGTCAAACTGGAAATACAAATATAAAATACCATTAAAAAATATAGGAATCTGTCTCTATGTTAAAATTAAGTTTACCAAAACTTTAAGGTGCTTTTAGGCACCAAACGTCTGGAATAAATTCCTGCTCACTTTATCTCTCTGCACCCTTCTTCTTTGCTCTTTTGGCTCCTGTCCAAAGTGTGAGCTGTGAATATTATCTCTGTGTACTACAAGAGTGAGAAATATTGTTCAAGATGGTCTCTGGGCATCTTTTGATTTAGACCTTACTATATTATGACCAACATATTTTTTCCACTAAAACATTTCTTATGAAAATGCATACAATATAGGGCAGGAATAATACATATCACTATTAAAACCATGATTAACATTCATGATCAGCTTAGCTATGTATTTTCCTGGCAGGACTTACTTCCCTAGAGGACTTATTTATGGGAATGGAAGTTAGAGAAGACCCTGTCATGACTTATGTATTAGTTCGGATACTTAAGTAACAAGCAACAGAAACCAAACCTGGCTAACTTAAGTAAAAGAAAACATGATATGAGCAGCTCATAGGACCTAAGAGAGAGCTGAAGAAAAGGGATGGAAAAAGTGAAACCAGATAACCCCCAAAGGTCTTTCTAATTCCACATGACCACCACTGCTCAGATATAAACCTGAATTTTCATCACGTCAAGAATACAGATAATGAAGCAGAGTTAACATAAAAAGAGCAAAAGCAAGGTACCATTAGAAGAAAAAAAAAAGAACAAGGTTTGAGTAGCAAATAATAATAATAATAATAAACAGCCACAATACAGAGTCTTTATGGAAGGTTCTCAAAGGCAGCAGACCTGGCTAACTCCTTAGTTACTATTTGAGCAATGGTGAAAATGACTGAATATAAAATATACTAACCAGAAACCAAAATTTAATAAAAACTGTATGCCAAATAAAGACAATAGTATTTTTAAAAATTACAACAGTATTTTTTTTAATTAATGGATAGACCAAAAAAAAAAAAATACTATTGGATAAGAGCACAGACTCTGGTGCCAGCTTGATTTTGCAACCCTGAAAGAGCTACTGAATCTCAAATGATTTATGTAACTTTTTGTACCAAAAATCTTGTTTTCATCCTGCCAGACAAGGCAATATTCCTGAGATGAGGCCGGGCACGGTGGCTCACGCCTGTAATCCCAGCACTTTGGGAGGCCGAGGCGGGCGGATCACGAGGTCAGGAGATCGAGACCAAGGTGAAACCCCGTCTCTACTAAAAATACAAAAAGTTAGCCGGGCGTAGTGGCGGGCGCCTGTAGTCCCAGCTACTTGGGAGGCTGCGGCAGGAGAATGGCGTGAACCCGGGAGGCGGAGCTTTCAGTGAGCCGAGATCGCGCCACTGCAGTCCAGCCTGGGTGACAGAGCGAGACTCCGTCTCAAAAAAAAAAAAAAAAAAAAATATTCCTGAGATGAGTGGTATATGTAACACTTAAAAATTGCTCTACAAACTTGGGGTACACCCCAAACTTGGGGTCACTTCTTTTTTATTTTCCCAATTGATTGCTTAAGCATGTGCCTGCCATTTTAGTAGTAAGTTCAACATTTTTCTTTGAGCTCCACCTTTCCCCTGAATTTTCCAAAATCCCTGGCTTTACCCAGTAGAAGAGAGGTTCATTCTGCCTTTTGCACTCAAGCAGAAAGGCAGCTGGTTCCGCAATTGCTTCTTTCTGCTACATGGTGTTGCTGTTGACAGCTGGTCCTATAGCCTGGCAGATAGTGAATATCTAGCGGTAACACACACCCCTGCTTAGGCTGTGCAGGTCATGAGGAAGGATGAGCTGATTCATCAGGGGTTAAACTCCGCTGAAACTGCCCGATACTTGGTTCCCAGGGTTTCATAGGACTGTTTCCATTCTCTACCACATTAAGTACTTAAAGACACAGAATCACTCTTTCTTCCCTCCCTAAAGATCTGGGAGTGTTTTTTCTTTGAAATCCCCCAGATCCAAATGTTCTGATTACATCCTTTTCCCTCTGATAAGGGGGCTTCTCAAATATTTTCCTAAGGAGCAATACCCTCAGTGTGTCCTGGGCATTATCCCCTCCCACCCTCCTTTCGCACACACTTCTGAAGGACAGCATTCAGTGTCTTCAAGGTGATTCATTGGCCCAAAGAAATTCCCCAGATAATGAAGATAATAACTTACAATTTCTCTATTGAGTCCATATTGTCTTTGAAATCAGTATAGGCACAATTAGTTTGTTTTATATGTAATGCCACACAATCCTCATCAGTGAGTACCCATGCTAATTAAGTTGTGTGAACTTTTCAGTCACTTCTTGTTGCATGCGGAAAAGAATCCATGGGTTATAAAACCCAACGTGATTTGGCTTTCTGAATCTTATCTCATACTGTGTAACCCCTTGCCCCACTAACATTAGCCTTTTTCTTCCTTGAATGTGCCAAGCTCACATCCTGCTAATTGCCTTGAACTTGATGTTCCCTCTGAAGACTTTCCCATGGCTGGTTCTAACTCTTCACTTCCCTTTTCTTTTTTTTAACTTTAAATTTTTGTCAGTACATACTAGGCATATATACATATGGGGTACATGAGATGTTTTGATACAGGCATGCAGTGTGTAGCAATTACATCATGCAAAATGGGGTATCCATCTCCTCAAGCATTTATCCTTTGTGTTATAAATAATACAACTATACTCTTTTAATCATTTTAAGTGTGCAATTAAATTATTATTGACTAGAGTCACCTGTTGTGCTAGCAAATACTAGGTCTTATTCTTCCTTTCTAGATATTTTTTGTACCCACTAACCATCCCGGCTTCCCTCTCAACCCCAACTACCCTTCCCAGCCTCTGATAAACATCCTTATACTCTATCTCCATGACTTCAATTGCTTTGATTTTTAGATCCTACAATGCATAAGAACATGTTATGTTTGTCTTTCTGTGCCTGGCTTATTTCACTTAGCATAATTACCTGCAGTTCTATCCATGTTGTTGCAAATGATAGGATGTCTTTTTTTTCAATGGCTAAATAGTACTCCATTGTGTACATGTACCACATTTTCTTTATCCATTTATCTGTTGATGGACACTTAAGTTGCCTCCAAATCTTGGCTAGTGTGAACACTGCTGCAACAAACATGGGAGTGCACATATCTCTTTGATATACGGATTCCCCTTTCTTTTGGATACATACCCAGCAGTGGGATAGATGGATCATATGATAACTCTATTTTTAGTTTTTTGAGGAACCTCCAAACTGTTCTCCACGGTGTTTGTACTAATTTACATTTCCACCAACAGTGTATGAGGGTTCCCTTTTCTCCATATCCTCATCAGCATTTGTTATTGCTTGCCTTTTGAATAAAAGCCATTTTAACTGGGGTGAGATGATATCTCACTGTAGTTTGATTTGCATTTTTCTGATGATCAGTGATGTTGAGCACCTTTTTATATGCCTGTTTGACATTTGTATGTCTTCTTTTAAGAAATGTCTATTCAGATATTTTGCTCATTTTTTAATCAGATTATTAGATTTTTGCCTGTAAGTTGTTTGAGCTCCTTATGTATTCTGTTTATTAATCCCTTGTCATATGGGTGGTTCACAAATATTTTCCCTTGTTCCGTGGGTTGTCTCTTCACTTTGTTGATTGTTTCCTTTGCTGTGCAGAAGCTTTTTAACTTGGTGTGATCCCATTTATCCACTTTTGCTTTAGTTGCCTATGCTGGAATTTTTGCCCAGACCAATGTCCTGGAGCGTTTATCCAATGTTTTCTTATAGTAGTTTCATAGTTTGAGGTCTGAGGTTTAAGTCTAATCCATTTGATTTGATTTTTGTATATGGTGAAAGATAGGGGTTTAGTTTCATTCTTCTGCATGTAAATATCCAGTTATTCCAGCACCATTTATTAAAGAGACTGTCTTTTCCCCAGTGTATATTCTTGGTACTTTTGTCAAAAATGAGTTCACTGTAGATATGTGGATATGTTTCTGGGTTCTGTATTCTGTTTCGTTGGATTATGTATCTATTTTTATGCCAGTACCATGCTGTTTTGGTTACTATAGCTCTGTAGTAAAATTTCAAGTCAGGTAATATGATTCCTCCAGTTTTGTTCTTTTTGCTTAGGATAGCTTTGGCTATTCTGGGTCTGTTGTGGTTCCATATAAATTTTTGGAATTTTTTTCTGTTTCTGTAAAGAATGTCATTGGTATTTTGATAAGGATTACATTGAATCTGTGGAGTGCTTTGGGTAGTAGGAACATTTTAACAATATTGATTCTTCCGATCCATGAACATGGAATATTTTTTCCATTTTTTGGTGCCCTCTTCAATTTCTTTCATCAGTCTTTTATAGTTTTGTAACAGATCTTTCACTTCTTTGGTTAATTCCAAGGTATTTAATTTTATTTGTGGCTACTGTAAATGGCATTACTTTATATTTTCTTCTCTGATTGTTCACTATTGGCATATAGAAATGCTACTGAGGGGGTTCTGTCTCTCAGTTTTGGAGCCCCCCTCCCTCTGTCTCTGTACAGGGGAGCTTCTTCTTTTTTTCTTCCCCCTTCTTTCTTGCCTATTATACTCCCTGCTCCTTAAAACTGCTCCTCCTGTGCCTGTGTCGTTTTTTCTAATTCAACTCGAGACGAAGATCCTGGCATTCCTCCACTCATCAGAGCCATATCTTTTGGTGCATTGGCTCGGAATCTGAGGTACAGCCTTCATCGGAGTGGTGAGTATGGGAGCAAGCTTAAAATCTGTTCTGTCATTCCGAAGTGCTCTTTGCCTCTATATTTAAATAAATCCAATAAATCAGTGGGCATTGGTCAGCCTAGTACACATGCTTAGCGTTGGCTGCTGTACTCAAGTCGTGGATGTGAGGCTGGCTGGGAAGAACGTGGAGAACCCCCACTACCCATGGGTATTGGGAATGTTGGCCATGTTTGAACTAGTTTCTTTTCATGGGGAACCTTGCCATTGCACAAGGCTGGGAAAAGTTCAGAGGCAACCGAGAATTTCTGGCCAGGGCACACCCTGGTGTGATTCAAAGGCCTCTGGACCAGACACAGCCTCTGACAGCCCATCCTGGGTGTTGGCAGAGAACCTCAACTGTCCTGTCCCATAACTCTTCTTCCTTCTCTATCCGCAGCCTCTTACTGTTTCTCTGTGTGAAATGTGCAAGGATTTTTACAGTCTGGGAATAGAGTTTTCCCATTTTCCCCTACAGTAAGTTTACTTGCTACCACTTCTCTGGCAAGCACATAGCATTTCTAAGCCAACAACATCACCTCATGGAAGTAAATCAGAATCTAGGCTCTTCTGGGAACTGGAGGTTTCTGCCTTCAGCAGTTAGGAGTAAAATGTCTTCCATAGCCAAATTTTAGTCTCAATATTGTCCGACTGGCAGGGAAACGTCTATTTGGTTCCTAAGTTCCTTTAAGGAATCAGTTTTGTCTCCTATTAAGAGAGTACTTAATTAGTAAGGGATTTTAAGTCCGGAAGTTAACCGGAACCATTTTTTAATGGGTAAATGCTTTAGCATGGGCTATAATAGCAGGATATAGAATTCAATCTAGCACGCCCTCTCCCTTAAAGGGGCCTTGCCCAATTACGTGGTTTTTCTTGAAATTCATTGTTTTGAAAGGCACAAGGCAACACAACTCTAGAAGGTCAAAGGGAAATAAAAAGCAGAGAACTGATTGCTTGGGGACAGCACGACTAAGGTCCAAACTCAGTTCCTCTGGTGCCATGGCTTGGAGGGTCACACCTGCAGTCATGGGCGGCACATTTAAACAGGTGCTGGGAATCCAGGAAAGAAGGAGAGAAAATAGTTGGGGGGACGGACGCCTCCTACTACTTACTCCTCCATCCTGGATCACATACTGAAAGGAAAGAGACTAAAAGAACGCTTTTCTTCTCACTTCTTTTTCTAGATGGGTAGCAGATCGTCTTCAACATGTACTCCCCTGGAGTGTATTTTGAAGCACTGGGACTCCTTCAACCTTGAAACTTTGAAGAAAAAGTGGCTTATTTTCTTTAGTGGCCATATCCGGCAGGCCCAGGGAAACTAGTTCCTCCAAATTAAAAAAGGGAACTCTCAGGGAAATCATCTGAGAGTCCCCCTTATTTGGGGCCCCTTCATGTTCTCTTCTCATTGCAGGACACTAGGCAAGTAGAGGGAGACTTGGGTCATTTTTCTGATGACCCTGATAGGTGTATAGAAGCTTTCCAAAATTTAACTCAGGTATTTGACCTTTCATGCAGGAATGTTATGCTGCTCCTAAGCCAAACCCTAACCACGGTTAAAACAGACAGCTCTGACAGCAGGAGAAAATTTTGGTCATGAGCAATATGCCTCCTGTAGTAGGCCAAAAGGGAAAAGAGAAAATAGGGAAGGCAAAGAAATAGGAGAAACACCATTCCCAATAGGAAGAGAGGCAATAACTCTTAAAAACCCTAATTGGAACTCCTTTTTGTGGTGTTTTTCCTTCTTTCATGGGTTAAAATGGTTTTTATCTCTTTTATAATGCTCTTCCAACCTGGAAGAAGTTAAGTTTCCAAACCTTAAAAATGCTTGGCTTAGAGTTGAGCTGGGGGAAGGGAACCCAGAAGCCTGACATGCTGGCAATAGGGTAAAAATTTCTTACCATTAGGGCTTTTGGCTTCTCTTTACCTGTGCAAACTGGTAAAAGGGAGAAGATTAGAAACCAGGCCCAGGATCCCATGGGCCTGCTGTTCAAGCCAACCCAGCAAAATGATCAGTAAGGAACTTGGCCACAGGCCTCCATCTTATTTCATGTCCTTGGGAACATAATCTGTAACCATGTGGCAATACTTTGTTTTAGTCTCAGCCATTTTTCAACAGGAAGTAGCCTCTTCTTGTGCTAAATCAGATAAGCCAGTTTGTCAATCTGGGTGGTGCCAGCTGATCCATCAAGGGCAGGGTTTACAAAATATCTTAAGCACTGATCTTGAGAGCAGTTTAGGGAGGGTCAAAAATCTTGTAGCCTCCAGCTGCATGGTTTCTGGGCCATGGTTTCTAATCTTGTGCCTAGTTCATTGGTCTGGTCCCCAGGAAAAAAGGAAGTGTATCTTGGGAAGTGCCTGTTATCATCTTTGCTTTAGACTATAAACTGTAAACCAGGCTCCTCCCAAGGTTGCTTCAGCCTATGCCCAGGATGGGCAAATACAGCTTAGGGGTTGGAAACAAAATGGGATTGTTTAGGTCCAATCTCTTCCACTGTCACAAATTTGCAATGACAGTTTCAAAACCTGCCTATCACACCTTTAAAAATACCTTGTACAATTGTGGTTAAGTCATAACTTAATTAAGGCTTGTTGGTTTCACCTGTGAGGTTATTTTTTGTAAAATTCAAAAGCCAAAAATCTTAACTGCTTGGCATGGCTAAAGTCAAGTAACAAGTGATTTAAAAGGATTTTCTTAAAGAATGCTTAGCTTAATTAAGAGTGGATATTCATGTTATAGGCATATTTAAAAGGCCTTTATGTTTTTCTCTTCTTGGATCTTGTTTTTCTGGAAAAAGGCTCTTTTCTTCTCAGTTGACTGAATTATTTTTCTCCATTTTTTGTCTTATCACTCTTAATGCATGCATAAGAGGCCCTAAAGTAACTTCTGGCAGTATGGGACTCGTGGAGAAAAACAGAGGAGATGCAACAGACTCCAAACCCTGATTTGGGGAAAAAACCTCTGTTTTCCTCACGAAAACCCAGGAATTAAAAGGAGATAGATCCCTCTCAAAATCAAAGGCTCTGTTCTCTTTTGCATTGTGTTATCTGACAGTTTTGAGTTTTGGGGGTATCAGAAATTACTTTGCATTATGAGAGAGCTTTGGTGTGTAATAACTAGGTAGAAAATACACTGTAAGGGATGGCTAATAGTTGTTATAAATCAGAGAAGCATGTTCTTGGCCATCTGGAAAATAGGGAAACATCCCCACCCCTGACTGGGAGATGAGAATCCCATCAGGGATGGGCTGATTACAAAATAAGCCAATTAACTTTGGGTTGCCTTGCAATGAAATCCATGGTAAAAGCACTATACTGTCCTCTCCCATAGTATCTATATGGTCTTTTCATAAATTGAGCATTGAAATAAAAGCATAGCAAAGAGGGCTCTAAGACATTAATCTGCCCTTCAGTAAAAGGGTTATAAAAGGTTTGTAAAGATTTCACCTCATTGTCAAATTGATTAAAATAAGAAGAAATGATCTATAAGGTTTCATTTAAACAAACTTGGGTTAACATTAATAAATTAATGCGAGGGTAAAATTTGGCTTTGAACAGGATTTTCATGTCATAGTAAAGGCTAATGAAAGGTTTTTGCCTTTTGAGTAATCATTTTGGCAAAATAATTTATGGCAATCTGGAAATTGTCCTTCCTGATGCCTGGCTTTTTAGATGGATCAGAGTGTCCCTGAAACATTTAAAAAAGAAATAAACAGGATTATTTGACATATTTAGTCACATGAGATTGCCAAAATGATGTTCAGTCTTCTTTAAGTTATATTTTGGTGAATAATACTATGTTCAAATATTGTATGGAATTTCTAAAATTCTAATGTCTAAGTATACGCTATCAATCATAAATAAGGGTAAAGTTATTGTAAACCACGGAGATAAACAAACTTCTTTGTCAGTCATGTTTTTAACTGTTAACTATCCTGGAAATGTTGCCATTCACAGACAATTGTTGTCTTGCTTTGTACCTTCTCAAAAGATGGTTTATAATCAAGCCATATTAAGGACTTTAACAGGTGTTCTCAAATGCAGGTTTTTAATAGCTTTGAAGATTGTAACACTGGAATAGAGAAAGAATGTACAGGACTCCTAAAGAACTGACATGTTCACAAATATCAAGCAAAACAAGAGTTAACTAAGTGGACTCCACTGAAAAAGTTTAAGCAACCTTTTCAACTTTTCCTTGGAATATTGCTGATCCTTATTTTGTTTTTCAGAGTCAAGGAAACTTATTTTAAACTATTTATGGCCTTTAATAATTGAGTAAGGTATACTACTGTGAATAAAATTTGGGGCATGTTCAATTTTTCTCTGCCTGGTTCCTCTAAAATTTGGAGACTACCTGTAAGTACTCTTAACCTACGGCAATATACTTGATCGCAACAGTGCAATAAGAATCCATTTTTCTTTGTCAACAGGACACAATTGGAAAAACTGGTTATTTACCAAGGCTTTAACTGAAACGGTGCATTTCCCTTTAAGGAATCAAGCTTGACATGCAAAGCCAATAAAAGCCCCTTGGGGAAAACTTGTCTACACAGTCCCCACACAGGATTCCTAACCTGTGGTCAGTAAAGAGTGTCACTTTCTAACAGGTCTGGGAGCTCTGAGTTTATCTTGGGACCTCAAGAGGAGAGGATTACTCAGCTCGCAGGTACTGGAGGATACAAACCCATGGTTGGGCTCAGCTTTAAAGGTCTTATCTGAGATTCCTTGTGAAACAGAGTTTCATCAAAGCCAATCCAAAAGGCCTATGTAAAAATAACCATTCTTGCTGCACTTTATGCAAATAATCAGGCCAAGTATAAAACTGAAGTTTATTCATAATTAGTTTTTACCAAAAATGGGACCGGAGAGAAAAAATTTGCTTCAAAGCTTATCATACGTTTGTCATTAAATCCTAGTCATTAATTGTTTTTAAGCTGCTTGCCTGCATTTTAGACTAACCCTGCTTATTCCTGTGAATCAAGTGGTGATCTCCTGAAGCTTGGAAGAAACAAGAAGGAATGGGTAACGTAAATATCTGGATCAATATACTAGTTCTGGCAATTATCTTGCAAATTCTGCCAGGTAATCAAAGTGAATAGGGTGCCCATAACCCAAAGATTTATTTTTTTAGGAAAATAAAACCAAGGAACTTCATAGACCCCCCCAAAGGAAAATTCTATATCTTGGCAAGTAAATTTTTAAATGGAAATTATTTACTACACCACACTTGTGGGAATTGCTATACTCACTCTACTATTTGCAATGGGGTTATACACAGTAGCACCTTCTAACTAAAATATTGGACAGAGAGTTTCCATTGCTGTCATATTTTGCTTAATTATTAACCTTATAACCGGGATAATAGTTACTAACAAAAATGAAGCATAAAAGTTTTACTATCATTAAGTCTGCCAGGACTTTTTATTGAATTTACTGATGCACTTTTAAATGAAACACGCTGCTTTTGGATTAACACCTCCAGTAAAGTAAAGGAAAATCTACAAGTACTTAAAAATCAAATCAAAATTATTAACAGGCTCAGGGAAAATGCCAACTCCAGCCCTGGGTGGCTACAATCCCTCTTTAATGAATTCCAGTCTTCTTTATGGAACTGGTTAGTCACTTTATTAAGCCCTCTCTTGCTTATATGTCTTGTATTAATATTTAGACCTTGTATACTCAATACTATAACTTGAATTGTTTCTTCTCGCCTAGAAGCAATCAAACTCCAAATGGTGCTGCAAACTGAACCACACATGGACATGCCATTCTTCCGAGGACCCTTAAATCAACCCCAGGAGGAGCCCTAGCTGCTGTTCCCCATTTGACACCCCTTTTCAGCGGGAAGTAGCCAGAAAGAGTCATCGCCCAAAACCCCCAACAGCAGTCAGTGTGGCATCTCCACAGGGAGGAATGTTGTAAGAGTTAATAAGAAATTATTAAGAAATTATTTTAGGCAGATAGAAAAAGCGGTCTTGGGAAGTTTTCATTTTTTAAAGCATCTCCGGAAAAGTTTCTTGTAAAAAGCCCCGGCTCTTAGAGCCAGGCCAGCAACCTTTAATATGCAAATGCCAGCTGTTAGAAACTGGGTCCACCCAACATGGAGATTCCCACGGCCTTCTTGCCCTTGCCCCACATGTTCCTGACAACATGGCTTCCCTCACGTATCCCCACGTGTGGAGAACATCATGGCGCCCTCCATTTGCAATATTAAAAGGCTAGGGTGAAAGGGCCAGCATTTTCACCTGCTATGTGAATGACATGCCTAGTCAAACCAATCCCCTGAGCCGTATGAAAAACAGACACCACCTCCTCCAGCCTCTGCATATGGGCAATGGTAGGTGGGGTTCTGTCTGTCGGCTTTGGAGCCCCCATCCCTCTGTCTCTGTACAGGGGAGCTTCTTATTTTTTCTTCCCCCTTCTTTCTTTCTTGCCTATTAAACTCCCTGCTCCTTGAAACTAAAAAAAAAAAAAGAAAAGAAAGAAAGAAAGAAATGCTATGCTACTGATTTTTGTATGTTGATTTCATATCCTGCAACTTTACTGAATGTGTTTACCAGTTCTAATAGTTTCTTCATGGAGTCCTTTTTTTTTTTTTTTTTTTTTTGAGATAGGGTCTCGCTAGTGTCACCCAGACTGGAGTACAGTGGCCCAATCTCGTCTGGTAGGACAGGGTCCTTTCCTTCAAGGTAGCAGCTTCCCTTCTGGCCCAGAGTGTGTCTAGAAATGTCATCTGGGAGCTAGGACCTGGAAAAGGGGCTTCATGATTCTGACCAGTGCCCTACCCTGCTGTGGCTGAGCTGGTATCAAAGATGCAAAATAAAGTCCTCCCCACTTTTCCCTCTCCTCTTCTCAAACAGGAGAATGTCTCTTGGAGCCCTGAGCTGTGCAGACTGGACTTAGGGGAGGAGTAGTGCCAGCACTCCTTTGGCTGCCCCAGCTAGTGTCTCAGTATGTCACATGTAACCCGAGTCCACTGTCTCTGGGCCAAGTGCTCTAGGACTTGCCTAAGAGCTGCAGTCCTTATGGCCTAGACTGCCTTTCAGGTTTACTTAGAGAGTGGGAGCACTTTGGCCCTCAGTGGCAAGGTTTGTGGGAACTCAAGTCCAGAGGGATCTGTGATGTCCCTCTGGCTAGAGCTGATTTAAATGCTCTGTCTGTGGGTAGACATCAAGTGAGTTTGGTCTAACAGGACAGCACTGAGTTCAATGCCTTACAATTGCTATTTCAAGAAAATTTTCAATTTCCTATTTAATTTCTCCATTGACCCACTGGTAATTCAGGAGCATACTGTTTAATTTTCATGTATTTGTATAGTTTCCAACATTCCTCTTGTTATTGATCTTTAGTTTTATTCCATTGTAATCAGAGAAGATGCTAGATAATTCAACTTTTTTAATGCTTTAAGACTTGTTTTGTGACCTAACATATGATCTATCCTTGAGAATGATTCATGTGCTGAGGAAAAGAATGTTTATTCTGCAGCTGTTGAAGGAAATGTTCTGTAAATATCTATTAAGTTTGATGTTTCTTTTTTGATTTTCTGTCTGGAAGATCTGTTCAATGCTGAAAGTGAAGTATTGATGTCTCCTGCTATTATTATATTCAGGTCTATCTCTCTCTTCAGCTCTAATAATATTTGCTTTATATATCTGGGTACTCCATTGTTGGGTAAATATGTATTTACAATTATATCCTCTTGCTGAACTGACCGCTTTATCATTATATAGTAGCCTTTTTTGTCGATACTTTTGGTCTTGAATCTATTTTGTCTGATATGAGTATAGCTACTCCTTCTTTTGTTTGATTTCCATTGGCATGGAATATCTTTTTCTATCCTTTTATTTTCAGTCTATGTGTGTCTTTATAGGTGAAGTGTGTTTCTTGTAGGCAACACATCACTGGGAATTGTTTTTTCATCCATTCAGCCAGTCTATGTCTTTTGATTGGAGAGTTTAGTCCATTCACATTCAATGTTATTATTGATAAGTAAGGACTTACTCCTGCCTTTGATTATTTGTTTTCTGGGTTTTTTTTTGTACTTCTCTTTCTTTCTTTCTTTCTTTCTTTCTTTCTGCCTTTTGTCCTTTCTTCCTTTTAGTGATGGTGACTTTTCTCTGGTGATGTGACTTAATTTCTTTCTTTTTATTTTTTGTGTATTCATTGTGTATTTCTTTGTTTAAGGTTACCACAAGGCTTGCAAATACTATCTTGTAACACATGATTTTAAACTGATAACAACTTAACCCTGTTGGTATAAGCAAACAAACAAGAAAAAGAAAACTACTAAAGGCTCTACCCTTTGAGTTTGTCCCTCAACTTTTTAACTATTGTTGTTTCTATTTACAGCTTACCATACTACCTATGTCTTGAAAAGTTGTTGTAGTTATTATTTTTGATTTGTTCATTGTTTAGTCTTTCTACTTGAGATAAAAGTAGTTTTCAAACCACAGTTACAGTGTTATTATATTCTGTGTTTTACTGCGTGCTTTTGTATTACCAGTGAGTTGTCTACCTTCAGAGGATTTCTTAATGCTCATTAACATCCTTTATTTTGTCATTGAAGTACTCCCTTCAGCATTTCTTGTAGGACAGGTCTGGTGTTGATGAAATCCCTCAGCTTTTGTTTGTCTTGGAAAGTCTTTATTTCTCCTTCATGTTTGAAGGATATTTTTGCCAGATATACTATTCTGGGTTAAAATTTTTTTTCTTCCAGTACTTTAAATGTGTCATGCCACTCTCTCCTGGCCTATAAGGTTTCCACTGAAGAGTGTGCTGCCAGATATAGTGGAGCTCCATTGTATATTATTTGTTTCTTTTCTCTTGCTGCTTTTAGGATTATTTCTTTATTCTTGACTTTTGGGAGTTTGATTATTAAATGCCTTGAGGTAGTATCCTCTGGGTTAAATCTGCCTGGTGTTTGATAACCTTCTTGTATTTGGAAATTGATGTCTTTCTCTGGGTTTGGGAAGATCTCTGTTTTATGTCTTTGAATAAACTTTCAGCCCTTATCTCTTTCTCTACCCCTTTTTACAACCAATTACTCTTAGATTTTCTCTTTTGAGTCTACTTTCCAGATTCTGAAGGCATACTTCATTCTTCCTATTGTTTTTTTCTTTTATCTCCTTTGACTGTGTATTTTAAAATATCCTGTCTTCGAGCTCATGGATTCTTTCTCCTGCTTGATCAATTCTGCTATTAAAAAGAATCTGATCCATTCTTCAATACGCCAATTACATTTTTATGCTCTAGAATTCTGCTTGATTCTTTTTAACTATTTCAATCTCTTTGTTAAATTTGTCTGATA
The DNA here is from genome assembly GCF_029281585.2 of Gorilla gorilla gorilla. Taxonomy (NCBI): domain Eukaryota; kingdom Metazoa; phylum Chordata; class Mammalia; order Primates; family Hominidae; genus Gorilla; species Gorilla gorilla. Next base: position 57,568,615 of record NC_073234.2, on the reverse strand, counting down.
GAATTCTGAATTCCTTCTCTGTGTTATCTTGAATTTCTTTGAGTTTCCTCAACACAGCTATTTTGAATTCTCTGCTGAAACATCGGATATCCTGTTTCTCCAGAATTGGTCCCGGGTTCTAATAAAATTTATCTATCATATTTGTCTGATAAAATTTTTCTGGTAGAATTCTGAATTCCTTTTGTGTTATCTTTAATTTCTTTTAGTTTCCACAACACAGTTATTTTGAATTCTCTAACTGAAAGGTAAAATATCTCTGTTTCTCCAGAATTGGTCCCTGGTTCTTTATTTAGTTTATTTGGTGAGGTCATGTTTTCCTGGATGGTCTTAAAACCTGTAGATATTTGTCTGTGTCTGAGCATTAAAGTGTCAGGGATTTATTGTAGTCTTCTCATTCTGGGCTTCTTTATATTCATCCTTCTTAGGAAGTCTTTCCAGATGTTTGAAATGATGTGGGTATTGTGATCTAAGCTGAATCTGTGTTAAGGGGCACCACACGCCCTTTAATATTGTGCTTCTTTGCAGACTCACAGAGGTACTGCCTTGATGGTCTTGGAAAAGTCCAGAAGATTTCCCTGGATTACCAGGCACAGACTCTCATTCTCTTCCCTTACTTTCTCCCAAACAAACATATTCTCTCTTTCTCTCTCTCTCTCTCTCTCTCCTCTGTTCTGAGCCAACTGGAGCTGGGGGTGGAGTGATACAAGCTCTCCTGTGGGCACCAATACAGGAACTGTGCTGGGTCAGATCTGAAGCCAGCACAGCACTGGGTCTCACCCAAGGCCTGCTGTAACCACTCCCTGGCTATCGCTTGCAAGCTCTACAATCAGCAGGTGGCAAACACATCTAGGTCTGTGTCCATCCTTTCATGATGGCAATCTTTTTCAGGACCTGGGTGAGTCCAGAGCTGCCATCTTGGAGCCAGGAACTAGAGTCAAAAACCTTAGAAGTCTACCAGGTATTCTATTGTACTGAGGCTAAGCTGCACTCAAATCACAAGATGCAGTCCTTCCCACTCTTCTCTCCCTTTCCAAAGTCAGAGGAGCCTCACACCATGGCCACTACCACCACAGGCCCACAGGAAGTACTACCAGACTACCACTGATGTTCCCTTAAGGCCCAAGGGCTCATAAGTCAGCTTATGGTGAACGCTGCCTGGCCTGGGACTCACCCTTCAAGACAGTGGGCTCCCTTCTGACCCAGGGCAGGTCCAGAAAGGCCATCCAAGAGCCAAGTCTTGGAATCGTGGAACCCAAGAGCCCACCTGGTGCCCTAACCTTCCGTGGCCAAGCTAGTACATAAGGTGCAAGACAAAGTCTCCTTTACTTTTGCCTCCATTTTTCTCAAGCTGTAACCAGGGGAGGAATCTCATCATGTAACCACTACATCTGGGAATGTGCTGAGTCTCACCTGAGGCCAGTGAGTCTCAGAGTCTCACCCCCCTGACGTAGTACCTGGCTATTGCTGCTGGTTATTCAGGGCCCAAGCGCTCTTCACTTAGCAGTTGATGAATCCTTTGAAGGACTAGATCTTTCCCTTCAAAGCAGCAGGTTCCCTTCTGGTGTAGCATGTATCTAGAAATGTCATCCAGAAGCTGGGGCCTGGAACGGTGGGCCTCACGACTCTGGCTGGTGCCCTATCCTGCTGTAGCTGAGCTGGTATCCAACATGCAAGACATAGTCTTCCCCACTCTTCCCTCTCTTCTCCTTAAGGAGAGGGAAGGAGTCTTGAAGCTATGAGCTGTGCAGCCTGAGGTTAGGGGAGGGGTGATGCCAGCACTCTCTTGTTTGCCCCCGCCAGTGTCTCAGTAGGTCACATGTACCCCCATTCCACTGGCTCTGGGCCCAGTTCCACATTAGGACTCAGCTAGGAGTTCAGGTGAGTCCTTTCAATCTTTTCAAATTGCCTTTCATGATTATTTAGGGCCCAAGAGCACTTTAGCTCACAGTGGCAAGGCTTGTGGGCACTCAAGTTCAGACCGCTGAGATCTGCTATTCCCCTCTGGCTAGGGCTGATTGGAATGCTCTCTCTGTGGGTGGGCATCAGCTGAATTTGGTCCAGTTTTGTTTTCTGCTATAATAGGGCAGCACTGAATCAATCCCTTTCTCAAGTGCACAGAAATGCTCTCTGCAGCATGCCACCACTATCAGAGAATGGGGAAAGAGTGGTGTTGGTGATTCAAGACTGTTTTTCCTACCTCTTCAGTACCTCTTTCAGTTATGTGAAGTTAAAGCCAGGTACTGTGAGTGCTCACCTGATTTTTTGTTCTTATGAAGGTGCTTTTTTTGTGTAGATAGTTGTTAAATTGGTGTCCTTGTGGAGGGGAGACAATCGGTGGAGCTTCTATTCTGCCGTCTTGCTCCACTCCCCTCCCCTAACTCTTTATTTTTCAGTTTCTGTGTCACAACCTTAAGAAAGTCCTTCCTTGAATTCCCTCTCTATAGTCACTTTCTACTTGCGTCAATCTGTTTGTTTATTCTGTAATACTTACCAGATTTTTTAAACTTACTTGTTTATTGTTTACCAGCTCCCTCCCACCATCTTCACTAGAAGGATCATTCTCTGTCTTGTTCATTTCTGTGACTCCAACTCCTAGAGAAATATTTGACATACAGTGGGCCCTCAATAAATATTTCTTAAATTAAATGAAATACAAAGCATAACTTTTTAAGTATCTGTTTCTTTATCTATATATTGGATACAACATTTGTATGAGAATCAAGAAAATAGTCATGAGAACCTTCTATTACAGCACCATTACAAATGTATAATTACAGTCATACATAAAATATTAGAAATAGAGGATTGCTAAGTTCTTCAACAGTTACCTCCCGCGCTGTGAGTTCTTTGAGGTCAGGAACTATGTCTATTCCCCTTATCACTGTTTACTTCATGCTTAGCCTAGTGTCTGCCATGTAAGTAAATATTTGTAGAATGAGCAAATAAGTCAATCAATGAGTATATCATCTCTCTGCCTCCAGAGAGACTTTCATCTACATGGAATAAGTTTAGTTGTAGTCCTTCACAAAGAATTACATCAATAGTATTGTCTTCTATTCTTCATTTACTCAGTCATAAGAATTATTGAGTACCTACTATGTGCCAGGCACTGTGCCGGGTGCTGAGGATACAGTGATAAAAACCCACAAACCAACAATATCCCTGCTCTCATGGGACCTCATAGTACCTGTGTTTTTGCTATATGCCTTAATCATTTCTACTTGTATTAAATTGTGATTGAAAGATGCTTCCACTCTTTCAATGTTATGGGATTTAATTTTTTATGTTTGTAAATATATGGCCAGTTCCCATAGACTGCTACATTGGCAATGAAAACAAGTTTTATTCTGTATTCTCCATGTATATAGCTCATTTTATATATATAAAATATCTACCCTATGAATTAACATAATTCTTTCATATCTAAACATATTTTTTCCCACTTACCCTGTCATGGATGGAGAGAAGTGAAGTGTCCTAAAAGTAGTATATTTCTATCTTTCCTTCTATTTATATAATACCTGCTTTTGGACTGATGAAACTCCTTTTATTCAATGCATAACTATTCCAGCTTATTATAATTTTGTAATCTGGAAGTTTTAGCACCGTAAAGCATCCTTCTTTGTCTTATTTAATGTATTTTGACTTGAATTCATTCTAAACTGACATTAACATTATGACCTTTGCTTTCTGTTCATATTTGCCTTTGTTCACGACTTTATATATGAGCACTTTGAATCTATTTGTTTTAGGTGAGCCTGTATCATACAGGATAGAGTGAGATTTGCTTTCTGCTATGATATGACATATTTATGGCCTCATTTTCCTCACAGTTTTATTTTAAATTGATAGTTTGTGTCAGAAGCCAAGATGGAATTAGACATGCAAAAGGTTTTGGGGATTAATGACTGACAGATAATGAAGAGAAGGAGCAAGAGTAGGCAGGGAAAGCCTTCAGACCATGGTATGGGTCTGAAACTTGAGAAGAGGGAGGGGAAGGAAAGGACAGTTGGGTTGGGTAGGAAGATCCTCTGACTGCAGTGCAGCTCTGAAAAAGTCATGGCCAACCTTACAGGGAGCTCCAGAACAAAGACTGTGCATTAGAGAAGCCTCACATTGGGCATAGATGTGGCCTTAATATCCCTGCCCTGCTAAGCACTGGTGGAGTTGCAGGAGAGAACATGTCCTTGTCATCAACACTGCAGCACATCCTGAAAGTATGTAGGTAACTAAACGCAGGCCTGTAGCTAACTGCATGCTGCCTGCCAATCTCACTCTTGAAGGAGTATTTGAGTGAAAAATTGCCATGGCTACCACACACATTTTATAATATTTTTATTCAAGTATAATTTACATGCAGAAATGCACAGATCTTAACTGTGTACAGTGTAACAAGTTTTGACAAATTAATAAATCCATTTATCCCATCTCAAGGTACCAAACATTTCTTTCACACGAAAAATTCCCTGTGGCCCTTGGATCAAATCAAACCTCCTTCCCTCTGCACACTGGCTTTCTTCTCCCCCCTACAAACTGAGGCAACCATTGTTCTGATTTTTATTACCATAGTTTATTTTGCCTGCTTTGAACTTCATATAAATGAATCATAGTACATGTTCTGTTTTGCTTCTGGCTTCTTTTATGTAACATAATGTTTTTAATATGCATGCATGCAGCGTGATCAGTAGCTTAAAATTGTTTTTTATTCCATTATGTAACTATACCATCACTTGTTTATCCATGTTCCTTTTGTGGACATTTGGGTTGCTTCCAGTTGTTGACTATTATAAAGTTACCATGAACATTTATTTATTAATTATTTATTTATTTATTTATTTTTTGAGATGGAGTCTCGCTCTGTCACCAGGCTGGAGTGCAGTGGCACGATCTCAGCTCACTGCAACCTCCATCTCCCAGGTTCAAGCGATTTTCCTGCCTCAGCCTCCCGAGTAACTGGGACTACAGGCACGCGCCACCACACCCAGCTAATTTTTTGTATTTTTAGTAGAGACAGGGTTTCACCATGTTGGCCAGGATGGTCTCAATCTCTTGACCTCATGATCCGCCCGCCTCGGCCTCCCAAAGTGCTGGGATTACAGGTGTGAGCCACCTCGGCAGAGCCCAGTTACCATGAACATTTTTTATCCTTCTTTTGTGTAGACATGTATTTTCATTAATCTTTGGTAAATACCTAGTTTGGAATTACTGAATCATATTGTAAGTGTATGTGAAATTTATGAGAAAATGACAAACAATTTTCCAAATCATTGTTCCAGGGGTTCCCAACTCCCGGGCCACAGACTGGTACCCACTGGTACTGGCACTGGACTGTTAGGAACCCGGCCACATAGCCGGAGGTGAGTGGCAGGCAAGCCACCATTACCGCCTGAGCTCTTCCTCCTGTCAGATCAGCGGCAGCATTAGATTCTCATAGGGATGCAAATCCTATTGTGAACTGTGCATGCGAGGGATCTAGGTCTTGGGCTCCTAATGCCTGATGATCTGAGGTGGAACAGTTTCATCCCAAAACCATCTCCCCACATTCCCTTGCCCCGTCCGTGGAAAAATTGTCATCCACGAAACCAGTTCCTGGTGCCGAAAAGGTTGGAGACGGCTGATTTGTACCATTTTCACACAAACAACAGGCTGTCAAACAGAGGTTGTGTTTTGGTTGGCATTTAATCTAATCTGTACACCAATTTGGGGTAAACCATTTTAACAACATTGAGTCTTACTGTCATGAACATCATACATCTGTCCACTTATTTAGGTCTTTTTAATTTTTCTCTCAGAAGTGTTTTGTTAACAGTGTAGAGAACATGTAACCACTTGTTAAATACACTCCTATTTGTTTTATACTTTTATGCTATTGTAAATATTATTGTTTTTAAATTTTCATTGTTCAATTATTCGTTGCTATTACATAGAAATAGAGTTAACTTTTGCACATTGACCTTTTAGTCTGTGAAGTTCCTAAAAGCATCGATTAGTTCTGGCTGTTTGTAGATTCCTTTGCATTTTGTATGTCCACCAACATGTTGTCTTCCAAAGATAAAAATTTATTCCTTTCCAAACTTTATGTATTTACATGTTATTTCTTTTCCTTACTTTATCTCCCTGGCTAGGACCTCTACTATCACGGAAGTGGTGACAGCAGACATTTTTGCCTTCTTTCTGATCTTTTAGGAGAAGCTCTTCAATATTTTAACGTTCAGTGTTTTCTTCATTATGGATCACACTTTCTTGCTTCATTAAATGCCTTATTTTAAAAATTCAATTCCCAACATTGAGTATAAGATATCAGTGGTGTTTTGTTTTATTTATTTCCCAAACAGTACAAGCTCTTTCCTTATTTGGCTATTGGAAGAAAGGCTGTTTATTCTGACTTTCTAGAGTTTGAGTCGAGCTTAGGCTGGTACACAGATTATGTTAGGTTGAGTTTACCTACCCTCAGAATGGGAGCTAATATGGCTCTCTGCTTAGCCATAAAGAATTCATGTCAGCCTGGGGCAGTGCCTTGTGCCTGTAGTCCCAGCTACTTGGAGACTGTGGCAGGGGGATTGCTTGAGCCCAGTAATTTGAGGCTGCAGTGCCTTATGATAATCACACCTGTGAATAGGCAGTGCACTCCAGCCTGAACAACATAGCAAGACCGTGTTGCTTAAAAAAGAAAAAAAAAATTATGTCACCCTTATAGTCAGTCCATCAAGCTTTCCTTAAATTCAATACCCTCTGTTAATTCCATGGGAAAGTATAATTTTTGTTTTGTCTCAGAGATTCTTGTTAACACAAACATAAAGGTCTTTTATATCCTAACCCATTAACATTTCATTTTATTGTTTTTCTTGCATTTGTGGGTATCTGTTGTGTTTTTAAATCTTCATACTTGGGAGAGCTCAACTTGGTTCTAGTGGTAGTCTTTGTTTTCTCTTAATTTGTTTTCCTCATTGTCTATTGTTACCTGTGCTTCTTTCAATTTATTTCCATTTTTCTGATGATTTTGCTTTTGTCTTTTGCATCTTTCCTAAGATCCACTATCTCAGGTTTCATCTCCTCCTCCTTTTGTCTTGTCATATCTTTCCTGTGTTTTTATACTTGATCCATTTCTTTTTTATAGTCATCCTTTATAGAAATTATTATTTTACAAAAAAATTATGTGTTTATCACATTTTTTATCTTCTTTATGGCCACCTGTGTGTAGTTTGTTGGTAAATTTTGCTGCTCTCTTCCACATGTTTATCTTACAGTATCTATGTATTGAGGCCATGCCAGTATCTTTTATTACTAGTAATTCAATGAGTTAAATTTCCCAGAGCAGCTATTTGCAGGAAGATCTTGATTAGGAGGGAGAGGCCAAGAAAATCTTCCAAGCTTTATAACTCAAAGATTCCCTCTTCCACTTCTACAACTATAGCACACCATTGTTTATGATGCTTTGTTTAGCCCCAAGTCAGGTTCAGCAGGGTTTCTGCTGCCAATTTTGCTTACTTAATTTTGTACACCCTTGACAATAAGCAAATTAACTCTTTTTCTTTAGAAAAAGCAGTTTTGCTGCTTTTGAGATCCGCTATTATTGAACAGTCTTGCCACTTTTTTCATTCTCTATTATGCAAATTTTCAGGTCATCTGCTCTTGGTAGCTCATAGATGTCGTTAAATTTGCTTATTATATTGTTTGTAGGGGTTTTTTTAACGTCATTTTTCTCATTAGTTTTGTATGACTTCCAGAAGGGGGAAAAAATCCCCACTTACACAGCTATGTTCATATCAAAAGTCACCTAAAGGTGTTTTGGCAGAAATCTAAATTCTAACTCATGTCTCATAAGACAGTGTTTTATCTAGTCTCTTGGATAACATGAAATACAATTGTAAATGCAGTAGTCAAGGATTGAAAATGCTAAGTTTGCTAATTTTTCTTATCAAAGAACGTATACAGAATATTTCCCGGTAGCTCCTACTAAAAGAAATTCTATTCAACTGCAATTGCTAGAGCTATTCAGCTGATTATCAAAATACTTTAATTCATCAGCTAAAAACTGATTGCATAATAAAAATAAACATCCTAAAACTCCAGAAATAGCCAGAGTGAACTGTAGAGTAGCCCCCAGCTTTTCTTAGTGCACTAAGCCATGCAAGTATACCCAGTAGAGTTACATAAGCTATGAGGGGGTTATAAGTGCAAGGATATATTTCACTGTGAAATTAGAGCAGGCATTGAAGTTGAAGGATGGCTCCTAGTGAGTTTTCTTTTGGGAACACTAAGTAATCATCAGTACAAAGGTCACAGAAGTATCTTAAGAAGCCAACCAACCACCTATGGCTTTCTGTGGCTGTGGAACTGATCAAGTCCAATGAAGACTGAGAGCATGGGGGCATGGACCAAAAAGAGAGAGAAAAACAAAGAAGAAACACACAGGGCAATAAATGTCATTTTTATATGGACATCATATTTTATAACATTATTTATTTTTAATATACCTTGAAAATGCAGAATGGTTAAGAATAATGAGGAATTTTGCCTTCAGCTTCTTCCTCTATTTTATCTGACTCCATATAGTGTATTGCTCCCCAACTTTTTCCCCTCACATGAAAAAAATGATAATTGTGTCTCTCTAAAGTAGACTGGAGAGGATTAGGGGTATCAGTGGGGGAAAAAATGATTACCTTTCTTTACATAATTATAAGAAAAACAAAATACAACTACTAGGGAAGATATTAAGTATAGAATTTGTATAAAATTTCAACATAAAGTATTTTTGCAATTTTAATGAGACATTCGCGCTTGCTTTTCTGACCATAATACTTTAATAGTGGGTTTTGTGTGTGCAATGAGTATATACACTTCTTGGCTAAACTTAGGATTAAAAGAATAACAGGCAAAGTGTTTGTGACAGTGCCTAGCAAATAGTAAATGCTATTTAACTGCATATAAAATTTTTTGGAAAATTTTAGTCTTCTTTTAGAGTCATCCAAAGTTTGCAGCTATTGAAAAGTCCTCCAGGTTCATCCATGTTATAGCAAATGACAGAATTTCCTTCTTTTTAGAGGCTTAATAGTATTCCATTGTGTATATGCACCACATTTTCTATATCTATTCATCTGCTGAATGGTTGGTTTGTATTGTGGCTACTGTGAATGCTGCTGCAATAAACGTGGGAGTGCAAAGATCTCTTCAACATACTTACTTCATTTCCTTCGAATATATGCCCAGTAGTAAGATTGTTGAATCATATGGTAGTTCTATTTTTAATTTTTTGAGTAGTCTCTATACTATTTTCTATAATGACTGTACTAATTTACATTCCCACCAACAATGTACAAGGATTTCCTTTTCTCCACATCCTTGCCAAGATTTGTTATCTTTCATCTTTTTAAATAATAGCCATTCTAAGAGATGTGAGGTGATAGTCACTGTGGTTTTGATTTGCATTTCCCTAATGATTAGTGATGTTGAGCATTTTTTCATATACCTATTGGTTATTTATATGTCTTTCTTTGAGAAATGTCTATTCAGGTCCTTTGTCCATATTTTAATCAAGTTTTTTTCTTGCTATTAATTACTTTTGGATATTAACCCCTTATGATATGTATGGTTTGCAAATGTTTTCTCCCATTCTGTAGGTTGTGTCTTCATTCTATGGATGGTTTCCTTTGTTGTCATGGTAATCACCATGGGTTTTCTCATAGACTACTCCCCTATTACGTTTAAAATGCAAGTTCACCAGCCGGGCACGGTAGCTCACCCCTGTAATCCCAGCACTTTGGGAGGCTGAGGGTAGACTACTTCCCTATTACATTTAAAATGCAAGTTCACCAGCTGGGCACAGTAGCTCACACCTGCAATCCCAGCACTTTGGGAGGCTGAGGGGGGCGGATCAAGAAGTCAAGAGATCAAGACCATCCTGGCCAACATGGTAAAACCTCGTCTCTACTAAAGATACAAAAATTAGCTGGGCGTGGTGGCACACACCTGTAGTCCCAGCTACTCGGGAGGCCGAGGCAGGACAATTGCTTGAACCCGGGAGGCGGAGGTTGCAGTGAGCCGAGACTGTGCCACTGCACTCCAGCCTGGCAACAGAGTGAGACTCCATCTCAAGAAAAAAAAAATATATATATATATATATATATATGCAAGTTCAATATACGTGTTCGTTTGTGTGCATCTGCGTGTGTGTGTGTTCCCCAAACCCCAAAGCAAAAACAGGGCAGCTTTTAAAAACGAATCTGTTTCAATAGAGCTGAAAGGATTATTAACAGATTTAGTAGTTTCCTCAAACCAAAGGATGTTTTATAATATTTATTCTTGCATTCTAAAAAATTTGATACATAACAATATAAAAGTCCTTAAAATTTATTGAAAGTGTAAGTAATATTTTTAGAATATATACTCATGTAACCAAATTCAGGCCAAAAGATAGTCTGAGAATGGAAATTTACATTCCAAACTCACACTGAAATAGAGATGCAAAAATCCTAAACAAAATATTAACAAATAATATGATTGATCTCAGAAACAGTATTGAGTAAAAGAAGGAAGACACAAACACAGATATGTACAATTCCATTCACATAAAATTCAAAATCAGACAAAACTGTGTATTTTTTAGGAATGAATACATGGGTGGTAAAGCTATCAAGAAAAGTAAGAAAAGTATTATAAAAGTTGAAATAAAGCTAACCTTGGAGTTGAGGACTTGTGATTAAAGAGGTGTTCATGAAGGATTTCTTGGATGCAAAGCAGTCTTCTATCTTTTAGGTGTGGTCTCATAAAGTAAGAAACAGGTGGGGGGACTCTTCTTTATTTTTTCTAATCTCAGGAAAGTTTGTGTAGACTTGAATTATTATTTTTTTGAATGTCTAGTAGAACCAACCATTGAACCCATCTGGCCCTGACCTTCCCTATATGGAAAAATTTTAGACTACTGGTTCATTTAATGATTACAAGATTATCATTTCAGTATTCACATAACATAATACTGTCAAATTATATTTTTAAATGAATTTTCCATTTTATCTAAACTTTCAATAATATTGGCAGAAAATTGTTCATAATATTTTATTATCTTTTTAATTTTTACTGCACCTATAGTGATTTCCTTTCCAATTATGATATCGGTTAGTTGTAACTGCATTATTTCCATCAGTCTCACCACAGGTATGTCAGCTCTACTAGTATTTTCAACAAACCAACTTTTGGATTTGTAGATCGTCTCTTCTATTCTGGTTTTATTTCATTCATTTCTGTTTTAAGTTATCCTTTCCTTCTTTCTTTTGATGTTCTATTTGATGTCATTTTCCTAACTTCTTTAGATGGGTGCATAGCTACCTAATGTACAGACTTCCTTCTTTCCTACCATAAGCATTTATGAATATAATCTCCCTCTCCATGCTGCTTTAAGTGCATCCCACAAGTTCTGATGTGTAGTATGGTTTAATGTCATTGACTTAAAAATATTTTCTAATTTCATTTTGTCTTACTTGACATATAGATTACTTAGAAGTGTATCTCTTCATCTGTAATCCCAGCACTTTGGGAGGCTGAGGCTGGCAGATCACTTGAGGTCAGGAGTTTGAGACCAGCGTGGCCAACATGGTGAAATCCCGTCTCTAATAAAAATACAAAAATTAGCTGGGTATGGTGGCACACGCCTGTAATCCAAGCTCCTTGGGAGGCTGATACAGGAGAATCACTTGAACCCAAGAGGCAGAGGTTGCAGTGAGCCAAGATCGTGCCACTGCACGGGTGATAGAGTGAGACTCCATCTCAAAAAACAAAAAATAAATAAGTAAGTGCATCTCTTAATTTCTGATGTATAGAGATTTTCCTGTTATCTTTTTGTTGTTCATTTCTAGCCTAATTGTGTTGTGGCAAAAGAATATACTCATATGGTTTCAGTCATTTGAAATTTTATTGCATATGCTTATAGTCCAGTGCATAGTCAATTTCTATAAATGTTCCATGGATGCTTTAAAAGAATAGAGGTTCTGTGGCTGCTGAGTATATTGGTCATTCAGTATACTGTTAAAGCTGCCTTTAAGGTTTTTCTTTTTATTATTGATGTTTTGCATATTCACTATGATGTATCTCAACGTAGTTTTTTAATTTACACTGCTTGGGATTCACTGAACTTCTTAAATCTGTACTTTACTGTCTTATTAGTTCCAGATAATTCTCCATGTTTTCTCTTTCTCTAGTTTCCTAACTGCATTCTATATGTGTCCTCATCTATAAAATGAAAATAATAACAGTACTTATCCCACATGTAAGTACTTGTTGATAAAATATAAAATGCTTAATACACAGTACTCAATGATTGATAGCTATTGTCATTACAACACTTAAAGTGAATTTTCCCCAACTTTCCTTAATGTCATAAAGTTTTAGAAATATGCAGATAAATTCAGAGACAAGCAGAAATTAAATAATCACTAGCTAGGCAAAGTGGAAAACTGAAGCACTTTCCATTAGAAATCAGTAGAGCAAAGTGGTTATCATCATGCCCTTAAAACCAAAAAGGGCCAGGTTAAACTCTCTTTACAATCTAGAGGAAGCTACTTAACTTCTTCAAGCCCTGGAATCCTCATTTGTTAAATGAGACTAGTTATCATACCTGACAGCTTGTTCTAAATTTTAAGTGAAATTGTACAATGCATTTAATATTTCAATAAAAGGCAAAGATGAAATTATTACAAAAGAAAGAGCATTATAAAGATACCCAATTTTAATACTCTAAACTTTCTATGAGGGGAAAGAACTATTTCAGAACTTTCTTGAGATGTGTATTCAGCAAATAAATTTGCTAAGGTATATTTGCAGTATTCACTCAGCATTTTTAACCCTGTTATATGTCAGGCACTGATAGGTGCCAGGGGTATAAAGATCAATGCTCTTGAATAATTCACAGTAGATGATCCAGATATTTAATCAAATAAGTACAATACAATGTGAGCCATGAGATGGTAGAGAACTATACAAAAGGCTATGAGAACACAGATTTCACAGAAAAGACATTTAATATAAACAGAGATGTTCCAGCCAATGGGGATGGGAGGTTGAGGTGTATAACATGGGAACATTTGCTATTAGGCTGAGCATCTCTAATCTGAAAATTCAAAATCCAAAATCCTCCAAAATCCAAAACTTTTTGAGTACTGACATGATGCCACAAATGGAAAATTCCACACCTGACTTCATGTGATAGGTCACAGTCAAAATGTAGGTGCACAACACATAGTCTATTCAGTGTTCCCAAGGGAAAAATAAATTACCTTCAGGTTATGTGTATAAGGTATATATGAAACATAAATGAATTTTGTTTAGACTTGGGTCCCAACTCTAAGAGTATCTCATTATACATGTACAAATATTCCAAAATCCAAACATATCTGAAATCTGAAACTTTTAGTCCCAAACATTTTAGATAAGGGATATTCAACCTGTATTTGTGAAACAGCTGTAACAAAGGGTATGTACTATGGAGTAGTGACAGACGCCACTTGAAGATTTGGGGCCACACTTGCAGGTGTAAACGTGCTACGTTGAGGGGTTTGGACTGTTACTGCATAGATACTAGGAAGCTTCTGAAATGTTCTATGGCCCCAAAACAATGACATTTCTACTTTTTGGAGAATAATTGACATAGTAAACAAGATGGACTGACCAGAGTGAAAAATGAAGGCCACCCAGTTAGAACATTATTATAATCATCAAAATAAAGAAGACATAAAAAAATAGTCATCAAATGTTTTCAATGCATTGGGAGAATGCTCTTCCAACTTAGAATAACTGCTTCCCAGATTTGCTATTGCCTCCCAAATGTGAAAATTACATTATTATTTACATAGAATAAAAATGTATTCGATTCCTTTGCGATATTTTATAGAAAAATAAATTAGTTTCCTTTTGAAAATCATATGCAAAAAAATTCATTTTATTATAACCTATCATTCATTTTATTATAACGGAATTATAAAGGTTATAGAAAAAATATCCATCTTCCCTTTTTAGAAAAGAACACTAGTCCTTTATGTTCCCCTGCCACAGGGGAGGCATTGGAAACAATGATCAGCTCAGATTAAAACCCTATTGTACTGAAAAACTCAGAATCCTGACTTAACTAGTCTAAGGAAATGCCAGTAAGGCTTATTAGAAAAGGGAGCCTTGGTATAAAAGCATAAAGAACTGAGTTCAACCCCCTCCACTCTTCACCCTATCCTGCTGCCCAAACACACTTAGTTAAGGAGTGACCAGCTCTTTGATCTCTTCTCTTTTAAAATAACCAAATAGCTCTTGTTTTGACTCCATGGCTAAACTCCATCCTTGCAACAGGAGTTTTATTTCTACATTGGTAGTTGAGTTTCTAACAAAAAAGACAATTTAATGTATCTTATATTTTGTAATATGTTCTAAAGACTAAATTTAAATAATTTCATGGCTATTCTGACTTCTTTCCATAGTAAAATTTTTCTTTTGTAAGAGACGGCCTATGTACACAGGCAGAGTAAATTAACTCCTGCCTCAAAGTTGCTGAGAAAATGAATTGCTTAAGAAGATTAGAGTCATTTTCTTTACTTAGAGGTATTCTTGACAACCCACACTGAAATTACACAAGATTAACTCCATTAACACCGTTTCCCATTCTTTAAACTAGTAGCTTTTTAGAAAGCAGCATTTAGACTGAATAGTTCAAAGCATATTTTAAGAGGAGATCTCAAGATGCTTAGAAATGCTAAATAAGTATCATTTAAGGATTTAGAATGGAGTGCTGAGAGGTCAAGTAACATATTATTGGTCATACAGTGAGCTGTAAGTGAAATGAAAAGATGCTGCTTGTTTTTCTCTTTACCATTTAGTCTGCATATTCCACTTGCAAGTGGCATTTCAAATCAAATGAAAACAAGGGATATTAACACTGTTAATCCCTCAAAGAAAGGGATATTATTTATTTTTGTCTTTCCCATAGCATTTTGTAGAGTACCTTTCACTTATTCAAATATTTGTTGGTTATTATGCCATATATTTGACATTACTTTGTGGTCTATTAAATATACATAAGTCAGAGGGCTTAGAAAAACAGATTAAAACAGTACTATAAGACAGAATCTTTCTGAAACTAGAAAGCAAAATCTATTAACACAGGCCCTAAACTTTAAACTAGTTATCCTAGCTGCCATTGGTGCCATTAAAATGTACAATGCATAAAAATCTCTCTCTCTCAAAATGTTGTCATGAGCCACCAAAACCATTCTGAACAAATGCAATCATAACCCATTAATTCCCTTAAATTTCCCTCTTTGATCTTTATGTAATCTTCAATGTTTTTAACTGCAAAATAATACACAAATATACTCATGTTTGAAATTCAAACATCAAAAGTAAATGGAGGAAAAAAGTCCTATTTTCCTACCTCCCCATATCTTCCTCCAACCTCTTTTCCTACCCTTACATTAATGTAAAAGACTTTGCATTAAATTATATAGAGTTTCATTTTCTTTTTGTTCTCTTAAAGATTACTCCCAGGTAGAAAACGTTAAGGAACATTGACCTAGACAGCTCTTAAAGATCCTAATTTGAATGAACTACTGAATCCTCATATTTAGAAATAGTTGTTTCTACTATTACAAGAAAAAAAAAATCTCTAAAAATATAAATTGTAATTACTTTATGCTAAGACTAAGTCAGATCAGACCTCAATGGAAAGTCATTAACCATTTTATTATAAAAATTTTATCAGGGAGCATAGTAAAGTAATACTAACTGTAATAATACTAGCTGAAATTTACTGAGAATTTGCTAGGCACCAGTCATTGTTCTTAGAGTTTCATAAGACTTGCTAAAATCAACTATCAGTAAAATTTTAAGATATAACATGTGATCATCAGTGCCTCTGCTCATAATGTCTCAAATTTGTATATATTTCATAATTTTGTTTGATGCAATACTATCCTGGACTGAAAAATGATAACTAACAGTACTTGAAATCCAAGAATTCTACAATAGAATCAGTGGGTTACTAAAGTCGCATATTAAAGCAGTGGTAGAGCCCATCTCTGATTTCAGGGATTCTCAACTGTACCAGTATATTTCCCACACTCTAATCATTCATGTATTGGTATCATAATTACTGCTATGTCTATACTATTATTTATTTAATACCTTTAAATTGATTCTACCTCTTTAAAATTAAATTTAGTTTTAAAGGAAACATAATACCATCACAAAAACAGGAAGCCAGAATTGATTACCATAAATAAAAGGGAAGATAAATTCAATAAAACAATGCAATCCTATTACATTCTAGCTACATATTATATTGTTGCCTGCTGATGTTTCTGAGCCTGAGGCCTGCATAGTTGGCTAAAAAGGTAAATCAGCCAATGTTGATATATGTAAATAGTATCAATCAGCTTTCTCCTTCCTTAAACAGAATGATTGATGCAAGGACTGAAAGTATATTGAAAAAGAACAAGTTTCTCACTATGCTTTTTCAATGATATTTGTGCCAGGTACCATCTAAAACACCTCCTATGATCTATAATGATTTTACATATTATTGTGATACAAATCCCAAAATACTTTGGGAAAACTCCAAAATGATTTGGGGATTTCCTGAAGGGATCCCCTTTACTTTATATTTTGGTCTCAGAATCAAAAGGTATCTTGTCTCTCCCAAGACATGCCCCAATATGCCTATTAAATCAATGGCAAGTTATATCAAGTTGGTAGAAATGGAAGTTATATTTTAATTTTTAGTTTAGTTTTTTTTTTTTTGAGGCGGAGCCTCGCTCTGTCACCCAGGCTGGGCAATCTCGGCTCACTGCAACCTCCACCTCCCGGGTTCAAGCGATTCTCCAGCCTCAGCCTCCCAAGTAGCCCAGCTAATTTTTGTATTTTTAGTAGAGACAGGGTTTCAGCATCTTGGCCAGGCTGGTCTTGAACTCCTGACCTCATGATCCACTCGTCTTGGCCTCCCAAAGTGTTGGGATTACAGGCGTGAGCCACCGTGCCTGGCCTAAATGGAAGTTAATATCCAAAAACTTGTTCTCAGAAGGCAAATGTTAGGTAGATGAAAACAGTACTGATTTAAGAAGCATAATCAAGCTCAACCACACGCTATTTTGTTTGACCTTGATTAGGTTAATAAACTACTCAGGTATGTTTCCAATCTGCAAAATAAGGGAAGATAATACCTCCACACAGGGTGGGAATATGGATTAAAGTGTGAGATACTGACACAATAGATACTCAGAAAATGTTAGTTAAATCAAAAGTCACATGACTTTCAGTTTTTTACAACTCACAAAAAAAATCAAGGTGTTTTAATCTTAATATTAGTAAAAGACCTCAATTTGTTTCACCTAACTGACTCCCAGGCACTACTGCTAGCTCAGCGTCAAACAACCTTGGCAATTAAAACTAATTCAAATATAGCAACAAGGGAGGCATCACACAACCTGACATCAAACTAAACTACAAGGCTATAGTAACCAAAACAGCATGGTACTGGTACAAAAACAGACATATAGACCAATGGAACAGGTTAGAGAACCCAGAAATAAAGGCCACACACCTACAGCTACTTGATTTTTGTTAAAGTCAACAATAACAAGCAATAGGGAAAGGACTCCCTATTTAATAAATGGTGCTGGGATAACTGGTTAGCCACATCCTGAGGATTGAAACTGGACCCCTTCTTTTTACCATATACAAAAATCAACTCAAGATGGGTTAACAATGTAAATGTAAAACCTAAAACTATAAAAACCCTAGAAGAAAACCTAGGAAATATCATTCTGGACAAAAGACCTAACAAAGATATCATGACAAAGACTCCAAAAGCAACTGGAACAAAGCCAATAATTGACAAGTGAAGGCTGGGCATGGTGGCTCACGCCTGTAATCCTAGCACTTTCTGAGGCCAAGGTGAGTAGATCACTTGAGGTCAAGAGTTTGAGACCAGCCTGGCCAACATGGTGAAACCCTGTCTCTAACAAAAATACAAAAATTAGCCAGGTGTGGTGGTGGCCACTTGTAATCCCAGCTACTTGAGAGGCTGGGGCAGGGGAGTGGCTTGAACCCAGGAGGAGGAGGTTGCAGTGAGCCGAGATTGCACCACTGCACTCCAGCCTGGGTGACAGAAGGAAACTCCATCTAAAAAAGAAAAAAAAATTGACAAGTGGGACCTAATTAAACTAAATAGCTTCTGCACAGCCAAAGAAACTATCAACAGAGTAAACTGACAATCTACAGAATGGGAGAGAATATTTTCAAAGTATGCATGAACAAAGGTCTGATATCCAGAATCTATGAAGAACTTAACAAGCAAAAAATTATCCCATTAAAAACGGAAGAAAGGACATGAACAGACACTTCTCAAAAGAAGACATCCATGGGCCAAAAGCATATGAAAAAATGCTGAACATCACTAATCATTAGGGAAATGCAAATCAAAACCACAACAAGATACCATCTCACACCAGTCAGAATGGCTGTTATTAAAAAGTCAAAAAATAACAGATGTTGGGGAGGCTGCAGAGAAAAGGGAATGCTATACACTGCTGATGGGAATATAAATTAGTTCAGCAACTGTGGAAAGCAGTTTGAAGATTTCTCAAAGAACTTAAAGCAGACATACCATTTGACTCAGCAATCCCATTATTGGTTATATACCCAAAGGAATATAAATTGTTCTACCATAAAGACCATGAACGCATATGTTCATTACAGCACTATTGACAATAGCAAAGACATGGAACCAACCTAGATGCCCATTACAGTGGACTGGATAAAGAAAATATAGTACATGTATACCAGATAATACTACACAGTCATAAAAAAGAACAAAATAATGTCTTTCCAGCAACATGGATGTAGCTGGAGGCCATTATTGTGTAAGCAAATTAATGCAGGAACAGAAAACCAAATACCAAATGTTCTTACTCATAAGTGGGAGCTGAACTTTGAGTACACTTGGACTCTAAGAAGGGAACAATAGGCACCACGGCCTACTTGAGGGTGGAGGGTGGGAGAAAGATGAGGATAGAAAAACAACCTATCAGGTACTATGCTCATTATCTGGGTGATTAAATAATTTGTATGCAGAACTCCCACAAAATGCAATTTACCCATGTAACAAACCTGCACATGTACCCGCAAACCTAAAATAAAAGTTGGAAGAAAAAATAAAAATAAAGCAAAACTTTGGAAATGGGGTTATAGAAGGTCAGCAAAGGGTAGGTTTGAGATGTTTGGGTAGGTTAAGTGGGCATTTTGATGACACAGCTTCTCCTTCGGCATGTTTAATTGGCATGTGATGTTTAAAGGACATCCTTGCAGTTTAAGATGACACTTTAAAAATAAATTAACTCCTAATAATGAGGTGAAGAAAAAAAAAAAACTAATCCAAAGATCATGCTTATGAAGGTCTGAAATGCCCCAGCAAAACTGCAAAAACCTAAGTGACTAGTCATCAGTTGGTCCAAAGCATACTATTAATAATAAAAGTCCTTAAACAAAAAAAGTTTAACATGGCGTCTTATTGGCATATAAAATAATATTCCACATGAATGATATCTCAATACATTTTATGGTGATGAAATAAACTTAGTGTTCCTTTATACACTGCTGAAGTATTTACTAAATAAATCAATAAATGTCTAAAATTATAGTGCCATCTGCAGGCAAAGAAAGTAAAATCAATGATATATTTTCATGCTTTCGTTATTTTCTGATTGCTAATCAAAACTTTTAAAAACTAGGATTTAATAATGTATATAACTCATTTTATGATTACATTTATAGGATACGATTTATCACATAAAATAAAACATTTTTTCTAAATTTTTTTTACTACCTAATAGAGGATCACTTCATTCTCAACATAACATTAAAATGATGGCAGTAATCCAAAGAAAATCAATGGTACTACAATATCCAATTTTGTGTATTGAGAATTATTTATTGCCAAAACATATAACAAAAAAAACTTTTTAGTATTAAAAAAAATCCAAATACCCCATCATCTTAACAGGAAGGCATTTTCATTTATTTGCTTTTCTCTTCCAAACTTGCATCTGCAGACACTTACTTAACAATAACTAAGTGCCAGGCACTTTTTAAAGTTGCTTTACATATATTAACTTAGAAAATTCTCACAGTAATCCTATGAGGTAGGCAATGTTAACATGCCCATTTTACAGATGTTGAAACTGAACAGCCCATGAGTTTAAATAACTTTCCCAAGGCTGCAGTACTATACGTGGCAGTGCCAGGGTTCAAACTGGGTTAGTTTGTCTCCAATATCTGTGCTTTTAATCACTATGCTAACATGTCTCTTATTTATGAAAGATGAATTCAGAGTATTATTGCAGTTGTAACATATGTGTTCTACTTTTAGGGGGCAACATTTTCTCATGAAACTAAATTGTTCATTGCTTTTTTAAATAACTACATATTTTACCATCAACTTGATACATATCATTTTACTTACTTTAGTTATGTAATGCTGGACTTCGAAAACTGTTTTTAGTGTCTTTAATTGTATATGAAAATATTGCAATAAGCAAATTTTGCATTGCATATAGCTTCTCTTCCTTCTTTTGGATTTTATTTCCTAATGCTAACATTTCCCAAAATGGTTAAACTGGCTTAAGTATATATATCGCATTACTGATATATAATGCTCCATACTGCTTTTTAAATGTCATCATTATATCTTACCAACAATGAAAGAAATGCTCAGATCCTCCTAAATCAATACATGTCTACATGCCAGTCATTCCTCCCCCACCTACCCCCCATATTTAACTGATATAAAATGGTGAGGGATGATTTATAATGTCGGATAGTTAAACCAACAAAAATTAAAATTTTCAAATGGACACAATGTTTTATTCCTCCAGCAACAGAAAATGTGGAGATAATCCTATTATTTGTCATTTATGCAGTTGTAATTGTCTTGATTCTATCAGTAACCACAAACAAAAAAATCAACAACATACTCAAAATCACTAGTAAGTGTCAGAGCTAGAATCTAAGAATAAATCTGTCTGACTCTAACACCTGTTTTAGATAATATGAAAAAATTATGAATGGTCAAGAGGGTCAGCGTATGCCAAGATATAAAAATTGGATGAGAAATTGTATTTCAATCTTCATCAAAGATTACTTGTCTCACAAAGAGGTAATAACTACTCTGGGGTACCTATCACAAATAGAGGTATGGCATTTCCCTTGTATATTGTTCTGATCAATAATTTCAAAAATAGGAAAGGAGGACAATAATACTTAGCAAAATGCTTCATCTATCTTTCTTTCCAACATTTGCTTCACTGCGACCTAATTTTACCAGTGTTCTAAGCAAGGAGCTGGAGGATATGAATATTCACAACTTTTTTTCTTAAATGTTATCTTGCAGTATTATATATATTCCTAATGGTTTTAAAAGATTGTAACTTTATGACACAGAATAAAGGTCACTGAAACATATAATAGAAAAAAAACACAGGCTTTGGGGTCACATGGACCTTAAATTTGGACCCTGACACTTACATGTCCTCTATAAAATTACAGTATCAAATCCTAACTTCTCAGGATGCTGTAAAAATTAAAAGAGATAACAATTATGAAGCTCCTAACACATGGAAGGTGCTTAAGACATTTTAGCCCCTTTTCCTTCAAAGAGTGACATATATATGGTTATACCAAGGGTATCAGTTTTAAACGTCATGCTTCATTATTTCCTTCAGACAAACGGTAGCATAGCATGAAGCATCAAGATCAAAAGAGATCAAAAGAGACAAAGCTGTTTCATCAATGTGGGAACCTTTCGTTTTGACATCAATGTCATGATCTTCCATTAGTTGGTATGAGAGATTACGGGGATGTTTCAAAATCTGTCTATAGCAACCTGGTACATTCAGTTTCAGAGTAGGTACTTTAAACCTACATGTCTGTAGTCCATCTCTGCCAAGTATGTCATGGTACCACTGCCCTACTTTGTTCTTCGGGTACTGAATATTGTATCCAAGTATTGGAAGAACCACCTGTGAAAGAAAAGAGGGAAAAAATATGAAAATAGCCTTCAAAAAGATACATGATCATATTTTTAATGTACTTTTATGACTGCGACCTGGATTTGTAAAAGTAGTCTCAGAATATAAACACCACAATCAGCCTAAAACATGCTTTAAATAATATGCTATGATATTTTTATGCTGCCAAAGAAAATAGCTAACTAAAATCAAGGACTCACAATAACTAAGGTAACCAACTCAAATCAGATATTATTAAACAATCCACTATTTAAGAAGTTTAGGTACACTTAATTAGCTGATAAAGACTTAATCTCTATAAAATAAAGCATGTACTTTCTATAACACAAAGAGTAACCTCTACTGCTCAGTCACATTACTGGTATTTTGGTGGACAATTTTAAATTTTCTTATTTCTTCCAGAACAAGAAAACAAACACATAGCAACACATTCAATGTTTATTTTCTTAGCTGCTTGTGAGTAAACACTGCATTTTGTGGGGTGTTCTTCCTTTGCTGGTGTCTTCTAGACAGTTTTCTTGAACAGTACCAAAAGGTAGTCAAGAAAAGGAAGAAGGTAAAAAATTCAAATATACACAATATGAATGAATCTGAAATTCACTATGCTAAGTGAAAGATGCCAGACACAAAAGGCCATATACTGTAGTATTCCATTTATATGACATTATTTCAAAGGCAAAACCATAGTGACAGAAAACCGATCAGGGGTTGCCAGGGGTGAGGGATGGGAATGGGCGCAGGAAAATTTGGAGAGGGGAGGAAACTGTTCTTTATGATTGATATTTGTGGTGGCCACACAGTCCTACATTTATCAAAAATATGTTTATCAAAGCCTATACAATTGTAAACTAAGTGAATTTAATTGTATATAAATTATACCTTAATTTAAAAGTTGTTTAATAAAAAAAGAGGAGGGGAACTAGTCAACATTTTGCTTTTTGGGGACAATGTCTACCCTTAGATCTAAGTGATAGTAATTTTTAAGCAAATTTACCTGATGTATTGCATACATATTAGCTGATCCCTCCTCTTCAGTTACCAGGTGAATCTAGTTTTAAAAAATATGAAAATATGAATGATTCCCAAATGTTCCAAATTTCCGCCACTTTCAATTTTCCCTAACTCTATTATATATAAAGCAGTTCCTATGCTGAATATACATAAACCCAAACAAGATCTTATCATAATTTGTTTCTGGAGGAGTAGACTACATAAAAATTAGAATGATTCTTCCTGCTTTAACCACTAATCACTGAATTTGGATAACATGGAGAAAGGTGGGCTGCTGAAAACTCTGAGGCAATACTTTCACCTCAATCACCAGCAATCCTTTTCTAAATCACTAAGTTTTTCTTTATTAGGCTGAATTGAAAATCTGCTTCTATAATATCAATCCACTCCCCACCCCCACTAATCTCTGTCCCCCGAAAATATAATACTCTATACAGAACTGATTTTTCTCTGGCTGGATGTGGTAGCTCACATCTGTAATTCAGTGCTTTGGGAGGATCACTTGAGGCCAGGAGTTTGAGACCAGCATGGACAACATAGGGAGACCCTGTCTATATAAAAAAAAAATTTTTTTTAATTAGCCAGGTGTGGTGGCACATGCCTGTAGTGCTAGCTACATAGGAGACCCAGGCAAGAGGATCACTTGAGCCCAGGAGCTAAAGACTGCAGTGAAACGTAATGGTGCCACTGCACTCCAGCCTGGGTGACAGAGCAAGACTCTGTCTTTAAAATAAAATTGAAAAAAAAAATTTAAAGAGGTGGTATTTCCCAGCATTTGTTTCATAGAATGGTAACAGGTGTCACATACAAGAGGGAAAAAAGGTGCATGACAGATTAACTATGAAATGTGGCTCTAGGATATCACAGAATAAGCAGTTCTGCTTTCTCTTATACATGAAAGCTCAAACAGAAAGGCAGCTATTCTCTCTTCACAAGGCTTCACAGCATTCTCATATTCCTAAAGCATTCATCACACAGTACAGTGTCTAGAGCCCCTCTAAATCTACCTGATTTCCCCTCAACTCTCCCTAGTCTTATCAATAATGTTGCTCCTTTTTGTTTTTAATTTGGGGTTTGTTTTTTTGTTTATTGGTAATTAACCTCTTTCAATTACTGCACTCAGAAACAGAAACAAAGCTCCAGATGTGATCTGATCAAAATACAAGAGACAGACTACATGGAATTATGATCTCCCTTGCATCACCATTTCTAGCCTTTTTTCTTTCACAGAGTCATAAGTATACCTACATACTGTGATTTAAGTAATTTATGAAAACATTGAATAAACATGGTCAGGTATAAAACACCATGCTTTGTCTTTAAAGAATTCCCTCCAGGTTGATATCCAGCAATTCATGAACAAACATGCTTTCCTTGTATGGCTGCTCCCCAACTATAAATTCACCTAAGTTTTTAATTGTCTAACTCGCATTTCTCCATCTTGCCCACACACACACACACACACACACAAAGAAAAGTTACCAAGTGATTTGAAATGTAGATACACCTGTTAGTCTAGTAACTCTATCAAAAGAAGGAATCAGATTAGTTTTCTATAATTTTTAATTGTAGATGCATATTATGTGCCCCATATACCATTTATTAAGAATTTTATTCTTTTTCCTTTTCATATTTTATATTTTGGGCCTCCAAGTCCTGCCTTTTCTTTCCTCAGTGCTAACTAATAAAATAAGTGATCGATCTTAAAACAATAGAAACATTGTTTTTGCTGCTCATAAAAGGAAATTCTGCAAAATATGTAGGAGAAAATGTTTTCTCTTCTCCTATAGCTCCAAAAAGAAAGAGCTAAAATTCCAATCACAAAACTATCCTTGTAAATGTTATTCTGAATGAAGAAGTCTTATAAAACTCATGCATTTCAAAAATTGTTGCTGTATCTTGTGAAAGTAATCTTTAACTTCCAAAAATCTGAATTAGAAATGGATGACTTACAAATTAGTGTGCTTTCCAATATTTAATTGGACATGTTTTCTGGGAGGTGTTAAGAAATGATAACGATTTTTTATTATTTATCAAAAGGGGATCATTGACATATCTCTTCTCCCCACATGAGGTAAGATAAAACTTATAATGCTACTAGATTTCTTTTCACACAGTTTGAGTCTGTATCTCAATTAAATTACCATTCTTAGTAACATATGCTGCCTCCTAGTGACCATTTTCTTATCATTTCTTTCCTATTAGGTTGGAGCACAAGTAATTGCAGTTTTTGCATATTCATCCATTTAATGAAAAAGTGAAGCTGACATCTGATGTTCTGGCTTATGCAATCTTTACTCCCTCTTTTCAAGTAGTGGCACTCTCACTTTCCAGGGGACCTCTCCCAGGTGTCAGATGTGGATTAGGGTCCCAGGAAGGAGCCCCAGGAATGCAGGTTTAGTCAATCACATACTGCAGTTCACACTTTCTGGTTTGGTTCTGTACATATGATCCAGGCCAGGCCATTCCTAGCCACTGAGACTCAATTACACAGCTTTTGTTGACACTGTTGGGAAAGAAAAATCATTTTTCTGCAGAGAAGCAAGTCTAGAGTGGTGAGAAATAAGCCTAGAGTCGTTAATAATCTCATCTTGCCACCAAAGGTGTAAGCTAGACTGGGAATGGATCTAACAGAGAAAAGCAGAGCTGAATGATGAAAAAAAGGAGATTGTTTAGGACACTTAAGTTCCAAATACAGCTGCGCCTGAATCAATCATGGGCTTTCAGTTATGAGGACCAATAAATTCCCATGTTTCTTTAAATTACTGTGGGTTTGAGGTGGGTTTCTATTACTTAAAACCGAAAAACCTTAATTAATACATCAAGAATTCTGACATTAATTTAGATAAAGTTTGCTTTATGTAGAGTTCAGAGTCTGTTCTACCTCTATTTTTGAAAAACTGGACCATGTTCTAGTTCTCACTACAGACTACTTCTCTATACTCCATGATTTTTCTAGTAGAGACCAAACAGGGCTAGGAGTTAGGCAGCCGGGTCTTTTTAATTCCACTACCTGTGTGACTCTGAATCTGTCTACTCTCCAATCTGGGACCCAATTTTCATTTCTATAAAATGGGAATTAAAAAAGAGTGTCTCTAAAATCCTTTTGTTCTCTAAAATTCAATGATTTTACTATGTTACATACGAAAGTGTTACTCAAATTTTCACTAATTTTTAAAATTTATGAGACTGACTTATGATAAAGTTGGAGAATAATAATTTGTTCTTTTTGCATTACAGCACTATCAAATGAATTTCCTTGCATGATTTATGGAACCCAGTTTCATTAGTTCAAACTCACAGAGATAAAAACAACTGGATGGCCGGGTGCGGAGGCTCACTCCTGTAATCCCAGCACTTTGGGAGGCCGAGGTGGGCGGATCACGAGGTCAGGAGATCAAGACCATCCTGGCTAACACGGTGAAACCCAGTCTCTACTAAAAATACAAAAAAATTAGCCAGGCATGGTGGCAGGCATCTGTAGTCCCAGCTACTCAGGAGGCTGAGGCAGGAGAATGGTGTGAACCCGGGAGGCAGAGCTTGCAGTGAGCCGAGATTGCGCCACTGCACTACAGCCTGGGTGACAGAGCGAGACTCTGTCTCAAAAAAATAAAAAAATTAAAAATAATAATAAATAAATAAATAAAAATAAAAAATAAAACTGGACAAGGAGGAAATGGAAGGACCAAGCTTTATAATATAAACTATATTATAACTTCACTAATATAAATGTCTCTAAGACATTGTTAAGAGGAAATTATGAATCATATTTAGATAAAATCACATTTCTATAAAAGAAATACACACATTACATTGTTCCATATACCATTACAAAAATCATATTCCTTCTCCTCTCCATATTTTAACTTTTGAGTCTCTAAGTCCTACCTTTTCTTTTCTCGGTGTTAACTAATAGAATAAAAATAGATTTTCAATGGATATTTATGTGAAAACATACAGAAAGGTCTAGAAAGACACATAACAAACAACAGAGGTTGAGTCTCTGGAGGAAGCAAAGGGAATCACATTAGGACGCTAGCAGGGATGGCAGCCTCATCTGTAATGTTTTTATTTTTATTTTTAGGCACAGTCTCGTTCTGTTACCCTGCCTGGAGTGCAGTGGCACGATCTCGGCTCACTGTGACCTCCGCCTCCCAGGTTCAAGAGATTCTCCTGCCTCAGCCTCCTGAGTAGCTGGGATTACAGGTGTGCACTACCACACCTGGCTAATTTTTGTATTTTAGTAGAGATGGGGCTTCACCATGTTGGTCAGGCTGGTCTCAAACTCCTGACCTCGTGATCCGCCCGCCTCGGCCTCCCAAAGTGCTGGGATTACAGGTGTGAGCCACCACGCCTGGCCTTGATTTTTATTTTTATGGGCTGTTTTGTGCATTATTTGTGTAATCTTTTTTAAAATGGGTTTTTTAAAGGAAGCTTTACTACCTATATATCTTTCACTCCATACCACTATTTTTATCTTTCCATTTACCAACATGTGTTAAGCCTAAACTGACAGCAGACTTGAAGCAGGAGATGAGTAAATATAAGTACAAATAGATAAATAAATTACATGTATGTTTAAAGTGTCTCTATAATCAGGGCTTTTGAAAATTCATGTTCTGGTATAGTAACTACTCTTGGAAAACTCTGATGGAATGATACTTACTTTACCATTTGGGAAATTCTCGTCATCAATATCTTCATCCAAACAGACCAAATCACCCTGCACTACTCTTGCTCCATAGGTTTCAAGTCTGTAAGATACTGCCTCATTCCAAATTTTGCTGGTATATGCGTGAACATAGAATATGCGCATGGAATGGGGTAAAGAGAACCATGCCTGGATACAACCTTCCTCGGTCATGCCAAAGCGGTGCAATGCCTCCAACAATGCTCTCTCACGCACTTTGAATTCAGGCATCAATGAAAGCGTGCCTTTAGCATCCTCTGAAACAAAGGGTAAATCAGGTATAGTCAGTCACTTTTATTTAAAGGCCAGTTATAAAGGCTTTTGTTCTAATCTCAAACTGAGGCAATGAACATGGGTATTAAGATGATATTAAACACTTTCAGTTAAACCTAGCTACACTTGAAGAGCTTTAAAAAAAAATAATAAGCATAATATGGCCCTACTTTCACTTTCCGTTATTAAAAAAAAAAGGCAAGATTCCAACATTAGTAACAGCTTACTAAAGTCCCTTACTTCAGAATAGAGAGAAACTAATGAAGTTATTCACAGGACTGTTAAAATCAAACAAACAAACAAAAAACCTAAAGGATTAAATAATTTAATTGCTGAGCTAGCAGAGGCTTGAGATTTTTAAAGAGCTATTCTGGACATAAACAGAATTTTTTTACTAAGAAAGGGTTGAGATCTGGAGCCTTCAGGCATACTATCATGCCTCACAAATGCACTTTGAAATGTAGATGACTGGAGTCTACCACAAAGATGCTTATTCACGTATGGCCTTGGAATTGGCATTGAAATAGATGTACCAGGTGTTTCTTACGCATATGAATGTTTAAGAATCATTGCCATACGGAAATTATCATCTCAGGACTCTACAACAGACACAAACAAGTCATTTTGAATTTTCCTTAGTATTACTTAAATTACTCTTAAGAGTTAGAAGTGTCCACACTGTTTACACATTGTGGTATGGCACAAAAATACTACTTTCCTGTGAATAGCTGCACATATGTAATATGTACATAATTAAAAATAATAAATAAATATTTGAAAACTGACATCCTTTATTTCAATGTAAGTGAAATTCAGTATGTCGGTCAGATATCTGAATGAATCTGAAATGGTGTGCTTGCTGTTTTTATTATTTAAATAAAGGTAATATTTATAATATTATAAATAATATTATTTAAATAAAGGTAATATTTATCCATATGTAGTACACGCAAGGCATTATTCCAAGGGCATATCTAAATCTCATAATACTCTTTTAGGTACTGTGATTTGCTTCAATTTACAGATAAGGAAACTAACACAATGATGTCAAATCACTTGCACAAAATCATACAGTTGGGAAGTATTAAAGTTGAGAGTTAACCCCATGCAGTCTGACTCAAGCCATACTCATAACCACTTTTCCTTAGTGGTTTTCATCAAGCATTCTATATGTATTCCATCATATTGACCTAAAGTTTTAAAAACTGACAGGGCTAATTGGCAACTAGAATGAAAATAATGTGTAAAGTTTGGAATATCATAAATGAACTTTTATTTATTTGTGTTTGTATCTCCCCCAGCTGCAATTAATTATATTGTCATCAGTGCCAGATTAGAATTTGGAACTCCTCTCTCTTCAGAGGATTTCAGCCAAGAAAAACTAAGAAACTATTTCTCCCATTGCCCCTACCCCTAGACAAGAGTTAGCATAGACAAAAAAAACTTCCAAATCTGACCAAAAACGAAGTGAGTGCCTAAGTCATGTAATAAAAGTATTCAGTATGTAATATATTATAATCTATTTCTTATCACATTTATGTTACAATAAATGCTCTCCTGCTGATAAAACATTTATGGTGTGTATCTGTATCTGCATGGCTATGTACAGGATAAAGAAACGTAAATACCAGTTTGAAGAAAATACTTCTTTGCTCTATTTACAGGATCATCCAAGTCTTCTGGTGTAAGAAACAATTTTATGGCTTTCATCTTAAAAAATCAAGCAAGTAAACATTTGTTAATAAAAATGTCAAATTACTTTCTTAAAAAAAAGATGCAAATTCTCTAGCATCCTAAAAGAATAGGGATTTAATAATTATACTTGATGCTGCAATTTTCTCTTTAGGTTTGCAAAAATTAAACAGTCATTGTTAAATGTAGAAATAAGCCTTCTGCATGAAGTAATTTTATATATAGGTTTAAAATATTATGGACTGAAAAAAGTATTTCCCTATCACTTCCATAATTCTACTTTTGTCATTTTTTTAAATATTAAAGTTAAAATGTATTGACATTCTTAGTAAGGTGTAAGAATTCTGAAAAGCTTAGGCTAAATGTATTAAACCCTTATTTTTAAACTGTTTCCAAAAGCAAAAAAATTAGCAAGTATTATAAATAGTAAAACTTTTTTGCAGTCATTTCAGGTTCTTAACAACCCACCAAAGAAGCACCAAGAAAACCTAGCATATTTCCTAAGACAGTGGAAACTGAGCCCCTTCTGGCCTAAAAATAAATATTAAATAGTTCTTTAATATTTAAATAGATGTATTTGAAAATATTTAATATTTAAATGGCTGGAGTAGAAGTAAAATTAAACCAATGTTTGTATTGTTACAGAAGAAAAAAGAAAAAAAAAAGGGCAAATGAAAAAGGAAGACAATGTCCAGATCAAAGAGTTAAATATGGACACAAGAAATGCAAGCAGCTGTAAAGTGAAAGATCAAGAACCACTCTGAGGGCTCAGAAGTAGAAACTAGTGAACTCCAAAAGCAACCCTCAAAGAAAAAGAAAAAGCAAGAAAGATTTTAAGTATCCAACTTACCTGAGTCAAAAAAGGGAAGAAGAAAAGAAGTAGCTCTGAAGATGTAGAATGCCTCGCTCCCAGAGCAAAAGTAAAGAAAATCGCTCAGAAAGACAACATTAAAAAAAGAAGCCTCAGAAGTTTCCAAAGAAAACACAGCTATAACTTTCAGGTTAGGATTAAATGAATTCAAGTTATGTTTCTTTCACCCATTTCACAGCCACAAATATCTTTTTTGTTTGTTTTTTTGAGACAGAGTCTCGCTCTGTCACCCAAGCTGGAGTGCAGTGGCACGATCTTGGCTCACTGCAACCTCTGCCTCCCGGGTTCAACCTATTCTCTTGCCTCAGCCTCCTGAGTAGCTGGGACTACAGGTGCCCACCACCACGCCCGGCTGATTTTTGTATTTTTAGTAGAGACAGGCTTTGCCATATTGGCCAGGCTGGTCTCGAACTCCTGACCTTGTGATCCTCCTGCCTCAGCACAAATATCTTAACTGGCTTTTTTATTTCTCAAGACTTAGAAGTCCTTGAAGAACAAAAGGATGCTGGAAATATAAAAGATGGTTCTCCCTTAAAACCAAAAAGGATTCATAAGACAAAAGATAAAGAGAAACATAAAATTGGAGAAGAGATTATATCGAGAGTACTATCAAAGTAAGTACACAGTATAAATTCTATTGTCATTGGCAGTTGACAGACAACCTAGAGTTCTGTCATCCTTTATCTCTATTATTGAGCTAAGAACACAAGGGTAAAATAATGGCATAAATTTCAGACTGGACCAACACACATGACAAAAATACGAAAGTAGCAAGCAGAGGGGAATGGCAAGCCCTTAATTTCATTTGTGCTCTCAATTTCCTGAATTCTTTGGACTTAAAAATAGTTGCCAAAATCTTAATGAAAAAGTTGCCAAATTTAATATTTTAAATCCTAAATAGATTAAAAGATGTTCCTTTTTTAAAAAATAGTATCTACTAGTTCACATATCTTATCACTGTCTTTAGCACTGGGATTTATTTCTAAAGCACGTGTCTTAGAGTAGGAAAGGATCTTAAATAGGTCATTTGACCCAATTTCCCACTCAATTTTCTTTTACAGCATTCATTTATTCAAACAAATATTATCAGGTATCTGCCACATGCTAGGTACTGCATAGAGTATTAGGGACAGAGCATTGAGTAAAAGAGTCATGGTCTCTGTTCAACTAAAACTTTCTGCCTAC
This sequence comes from Gorilla gorilla gorilla, assembly GCF_029281585.2. Lineage (NCBI taxonomy): Eukaryota > Metazoa > Chordata > Mammalia > Primates > Hominidae > Gorilla > Gorilla gorilla. Next base: position 57,536,841 of record NC_073234.2, on the reverse strand, counting down.
TGACAAAATTAAATAAGCAATAACAATAAAATATAATAAAACTTAAGATGGGAAGCCCAAGATGATTCAGGATCACAAAATAAGAGGAATTCACTTTTTCTTGGGGAGTAGAATGAGAATATTTAAACTGAGACCTAAAGAATATACAGGTTTGGGAGGGGGTGTTTCAAGCAAAGGAAAGAAGATATAGCTTTTTAGCTGCAGGAACCAGCCTCTAAGATGGCCCCCAGTGCTCTCCATCACTTGGTCTTCACACAAGGTGTAGTCCTCTCCCACACTTATCAGGGTTGGTCTGTGTGGCCAGAAGACAGAAGAAGTGAAAGTATGCCACTTCTGAGACTAGGTTATAAAAGACACTGTGGTATCTGTTGTCTCTCTCTCTCTCCTTTGCATCCTTGGACTTATCTCTCTAGGAGAAGCCATGCCACAAATAGTCTTAAAGCAAGAAAATAAAGTCTCCTGCCAACAACCACGAGCATGAGCTTGGAAGCAGATCCTCCATCCCGGTCAAGTCTTCAGAGACTACACATCCGGGCCAATTGTGTGACTGCAGCATTACAAGAAACCCTGATCCAGAGCCACTCAGCTAAGCTGCTCCCAAATTCCTGACTCTCAGAAATTGAGATAATAAATGCTTGTTGTCTTCAACCACTACGTTTTGGGGTAATTTGTTACACAGCAGTAATTGATTATTACTACTAAAGCAAAATTTTTTAAAAATTCAAGAGCATGTAATATGAGGTTTGAAAGAGGTAGAGGGGTAGCCATCCAGCTTTTGCTTAAATGTTATGAGAAATAGGACATTCCAGTTATTTGAACAATTGTTAAGAAAAAGTCTTTCTTATGCTGGACTACAAGTCCCTTAAATATCTAGCCCATCCCATCTATGGATGCTTGTCTGGCACTGTACTAGCTGCCTTCACAAAAGTTCTTTCATTTGATTCTCAGAAAAATCTTGTGACATACATGCTATCTCCATTTTACAGATAAGGAAACCGAGGCTTGGAAAAGTTAAGCAACTTGGAAAAGTTAAGTACCTACAGTAACACATGTGACAAATGGCAGAACTCAAGTAGAATATCTGCTGCATCCAACAGGCCCCAAACTATTAAGTTCTTCTTCTGTATGACAAAATTTTAAACATTTTACAAGTTAATTTTCAGAGTTTTCTAGACTGAAGAACCACTGCTGAGGTAAACATTTCTAGACTCTTTATTATATCAGTTATATTCCAGTTGCTAAAATCTCCTTTGAAATGTGAAACCCAGAACTAATTATAGATTTGCAGATGTGGTCTAAATCATCAGCTCTGAACATTGTTTGATATGTAAGATGATGTTGAATGCACTACGCTTCTCACAAAATCTTTTACTGTTTCTTTCTCTTCCACTCAAGAAATCATATTAGAACACAGGTGAGTGAACAAGATACTGTCATAAGAATAATCTTGCATTTGTTCAAATATATAATTTTTATAGTTTTATAGTTTTCCTCTATTATGTGCACTCCATTTTAGTGTAAAAATATGTAATTATATATAAAAATATAAATTAAAAGTAGATATACACACATACACTTTTAATATTTCAGCAAATGCAGCTTCTTAGTTGTAACATGCATTTTTAGCTTCATTTTGAACTAGTCAGATTTTGTTTTCAAATTTACTGCTCCCCTTTTAGTCTCTGGACTCGTGGATTCCTATCTTTTATATGATCTGATATCTGATTTCTGGGATCGTAGGGTCAAAATTTCCTCTAAATCGTCTATTCAGTTCACTAAAATTGGAAAGTGATGGTCATTTCTGTGTCAAATCTCAAACATGTACTAACCACAAGGACACTCACACAGTTGGCTTTCTTGTAATGTGATATCAAGGACAGAGCAGCAGCTTACTAAATGTTCAGTGATGTAATATATTTGGTATGGGTGTGTTTACACGCATTTATATGCTAGAGTTAAGACAGCAAGGAGCTGGATTATGTAGTAAGTATAATTGACAGAAACAGATAAGATTACATTTTTCAAAATCCATACCATTTCATTCTTCAGCAAAGCTAGTCCAATTTGGTCTGTGTGAACTTTCCTTCCCTTCCCAAATCTCTGTGGTCCGTAGTAATTCACAAAGCCTTTTTTCTATGTATACAAAATAATCAACAAATCAAGAGTATATAAATACAATTATGTGTCAAAATAAACAATTGAATTTTTCTCTTCATAATTATTTTAACAGAATAACTCTGTAATCAGCAGTATACACATAGGGACCAAATGGTCTGAAAAATGCTGTAAATTAAAGAAAAGGAAAGAAAACACAGAATTAGAAGTTAGAACATAAAACCAATGAAGAAAACTTTAAAAATATGTCAGCTTTCCATTCATGTTACTGAGGGATTTCCTGGGATGTGAGATTTTCAGTGTTAAAGCCAGAAAAGTTCTGGGCTTCCAAAATGAGTTGATCACCTAGTACCAAGATCTGATCCCTACTCTGATGCTCTTTCTTATTTTGAGACTCTTCGGCTGTCTGGAGATGTCGGGAGTCAAGAACAGGCTCACTTTCAAACCCCACATATCCTGGCTCTTTTCTACATAACGTTCGTTCTTTAGTTCATCTCAGTTTCTTAAAGGCTGACCTGAGACAATGGAGCCACTTCAGCAGTACTCTACCGGTCCAGCTATTCCAGCACCTGGAACAGTCTATCCCAGGGGAAGAATACAGACTTCACTTCCTGCTGGAGGTGAACCATACGGGCCATGTTTTAAAACTGTCGCATTACTCAGAAGAAATAGAAAACTGTAACACACTACCGCAACCATTAAAGAAATTGGTCAGTCATTAAACATGTGCTCACAAAGAAAACACCAGGCCCAGACAGTTTCTTGAAAGACAAGAGTCCTCCACACTTACTTTATGAGGAGAGTATGCATTTATTCAGTCAACAATTATTATTGAATACCAACTCAAGAACTTTTTAATAAAAGATGCTGAGCCAATTTGTTATCAGCATGGTACAAAAGCAATTGCATCTTTATCTCATGTCATTTAAAAAATTAATTGCAGGCCAGGCGCAGTGGCTCACACCTGTAATCCCAGCACTTTGGGAGGCCAAGGCGGGCGGATCACGAGCTCAGGAGATGGAGACCATCCTGGCTAACACGGTGAAACCCCGTCTCTACTAAAAATACAAAAAATTAGCTGGGCGTGGTGGCGGGCACCTGTAGTCCCAGCTACTCAGGAGGCTGGGGCAGAAGAATGGCGTGAACCCGGGAGGGGGAGCTTGCAGTGTGCCGAGATCGTGCCACTGCACTCCAGCCTGGGTGACAGAGCGAGACTCCATCTCGAAAAAAAAAAATTAATTACAGATAGAATAAGTACTCCCTGAATTAAATCTCATAAATATTTTGTTATTTCAAATTTGAAAAAATAACATAAGATGACGTCCTAGAGTAACCAGAAGAGTTTTAAATTAACCCTCCAAAGTACTTAGATATAACAAAAGGTTTATAACAGAGATATAACCCCTTGAAACAAAACTTCAAAGACTCTTTATTTTCAGGGTTTCTCAATTCCTTTCTCACATCATAAGAACTAATGGAAGTTGGCTAAAACTAAGATTGTTTCTAATGGGAATTTTGTAATAGGCAGCTGTATGTTCATAAATAACAAATGAAAGACAGGGAATAAATGCTACCAGAGTTCAAAGAAACTTCTACCTTTTTTAAGATATATCATTTTAGTAACAGTTTTTGAGGAAAAAAAAGTAGAATTTTAGGTGGGTCAAGGAAAACGAAGGTAAAACAACATATGATATGGTTTGGCTGTGTCCTCACCAAATTTCATCTTGAATTGTAATCCCCACAATTCCCACATGTCATGGGAAGGACCCGGTGGGAAGTAATTGAATTATGGGGTCGGTTTTACCCCATGTTGTTCTCATGAGAGTGAGTTCTCACGATAGTGAGTTCTCACGAGATCTGATGGTTTTATAAGTGTCTGGCATTTCCCCTGCTGGCATTCATTCTCTCTCCTGTCACCCTGTGAAGAGGTGCCTTCTGCCATGATTGTAAGTTTCCTGAGGCCTCCCCACCTATACGGAACTGTGAGTCAATTAAAGCACTTTTCTCTATAAATTGCCCAGTCTCGGGTATTTCTTCATAGCAGCATGAGAATGGACTAACAAAACATATAAAGAGTATATAATCAGATAACTTCCATATACAGATGAAAGTGCTGGATTTAAAAGATCTTTAGTTGGAAGATATTTTCCTAACTACAAGGCAGATGAATAACCAGTTTTTGTTTGTTTTCCTGTTGGACAGGTATAAAATTGTGTAAAAAGGTCTTTGTGGTCAGAAACTTGAATCAGTGTTTCTCGGTATTGGCTCTAAAGTACAGTCACCTAAGAAGTTTTTCAAAAATAAGTACTAATGCCTAACCTGCATCCCCAAATGTTCTTTTTTAATTGGTTCAGGAGTAGATATCAATGGGTGAAATTTTTTGAAAGCTCCTCAGGTTGAGAACTACTCATCTAGATCAGGGGTTAGCAAACTACTATAGCCCACAAATGAAACCTGGTCCAACACCTGTTTTTGTAAATAAAGTTTTATTGGAACACAGCCATGTTCATTCACTTATATATTGTCTGTGGCTGCTTCCATACAATGGCAGTAGATTAGTTGCAAGAGGAACCATATGTCTAAAAGGTCAAAAATATTTATTATCTGGCCCTTTACAGTATAAAGTTTGCTGATGTCTAGATGATCTAAGATGGTCTAGTCTTGAAAGCTATAGTTGTATGTGCACATTTAAATGTCGGGAAAATGTCATTTAGAAACTTATGCTAAGTAATTTTTTACTGTAAAACATAAAGTTTATGATATGTTTGGCTGTGTCCCCACCCAAATCTCATCTTGAATTGTAGTTTCCATAATCCCCACTTGTCATGGGAGAGACCCAGTGGGATTGAATCATAGAGGTTGTTACTCCCATGCTATTCTCATGATAGCGAGTGAGTTCTCACAATATTTGATGGTTTTATAAGGGGCTTTTCCTCCTTTGCTTGGCACTTCTCCTTCCTGCCACCATGGGAAGAAGGATATGTTTGTTTCCCTTTACACCATGATTATGAATTTCCTGAGGCATCCCCAGCCATGCTGAACTGTGAGTCAACTAAACCTCTTTCCTTCATAAATCAACCAGTCTCAGGTATGTCCTTACTAGCAGCGTGAGAATGGACTAATACAGTGTGTGTGATTTATAATGTGTATACATCAAAATTTCCAAAAAATAAATTCCCCTGACTAAATACTACTCTATATAGCAGGTGCTTAAAAAAAATCTCTCTTATGAATGTAGATTGTCCCCTCTTCTCTGGAGGACACCATATCCTGCATTTTTAAAATCATGTTTACATATTTTGTTTTGTTTAAATACAAAAATGTATTAAGCTGAAAATAAAATATAAGCCAAATGGCCCTAATTATCACTTTAGAAAATAATTAATCACTTTTAAAAATCCCATAAAAAGGTACAAAAGAAAAAGAAGTTTCCCCTCTTGCCTCAGTGTAGAGAAAGAGACTATGAAGATTTCCCTGGATGCCTTTTAAAATTAAGTTTTCTTACCTTAACATTTTCTATTGCTTCCATAATTCTCTCCCTCAGGTTTGCAGAATCATTTATTTGTTTTTTTAAATTTCTAATGACAATATCAAAGTGATTTCCTTTGAGCTGACCAAGTCTCAGGGAATCATCTACAGACCGAATATTAAAGACATTCATTCTTTTCTTTTCAATTTCTTTTTCAATATTTTTCAACCTGTAAGTAATAAATCATATAAACTCAGTTAAATTTTACATTTAAAAATTACTTTAAAATAAGGTTTTAAGTGGCAGTTGCCAAGCAACCCCTTATATGAGAATACTAATACAATTTTTTAAGAATATTCTAAAGTTAATGTTATTTCACCAAATGTGTGCTTAATACCCATTATTATAGGATTGCATTAACAGAACTATTTTAAAAACTTGAACATATATTACTAATGTTATCACTCTTCCTGTGTAGGCCTTCTGACTTCTCCTTAGCTCGAGTGACAGAAGCTCCTAGCAGTTCTCCTGATCTTCCTGTCCCCAACTCTGCTCCTTTCCTTCTCAGTCTCTTTACCCAACATTACCAAGAAAAATCACTAGCACCAGAGGATTTTCCTGAAATTCTGCTCTGACCACTTCCTTACTCAAACTTTCAATTCTTCCCAACACCTAAAGAATTAATATCTTCAATATTTTTAGAGTAACTTGTATGACCCTATAAGGGCTGATTTAAAATTTCCTTTATAGCCATATCTTCCACAGTCCTTATAGGAATTATATACGTGACAGACTATTGAGTTTACTGCCCGCAAATGTATCTCTAGTTTTTTGCGTCTGCTAAAATCTTACTATTACTTGAAGTGTAATTAATATTCCAGACTCATAAGCCAAATTAAAGTAATCTCTCTTCCTAAGAGGGGAGCTTTCATCTTAAATACACTTTAACATCTAAAGTTCTTCTTTCTGCACTATCCTGCACTTCTTGACCACAAAAGCAAAATCAAACACTTTTTTTGCCCCCCATATAAGAGCTTAGAAGCACTCAGAAGAGTCTACTTGCACATAGTGGATACTTAAACATGCGTTAACTAAGAATCAATATATCGATATTACATTAATTAGGCTGAATTTTGACCCAATCGTTCATATTTTGAAGTTTATCTTAAGGAAATTATAAGTTACAGATTTAAGTATAAGACTATTACTCATGGTATTATTTACAGTGAAAAGCTGGAAAGAATTTCAATTTTCAAAAACAGGGAATGTTAAACAAATTAGTCTATATGATAGACATAATTTATTTCATGACATAAATTTTCATCTAACAATATTATTTTATTTTATAAAGTAAAATATAAACTGTATATGCAGTATGATTTTCATACATATAATAAATGTTGGCTGGGTGCAGTGGCTTATGCCTGTAATCCCAGCACTTTGGGAGGCTGAGGCGGGTGGATCATCTGAAATCAGGAGTTCGAGACCAGCCTGGCCAACATGGTGAAACACCATCTCTACTAAAAATTCAAAAATTAGCCAGGCATGGTGGTGGGTGCCTGTAATCCCAGCTACTCGGGAGACTGAGGCAGGAGAATCGCTTGAACTTGGGAGGTAGAGATTGCAGTGAGCCAAGATTGCGTGTTGCACTCCAGCCTGGGCAACAAGGGCAAAAATCCGTCTCAAAAAAATAATAAATAATAAAAAAAAGTTTTTGTGTGATGTAGTCTCTGAAAAAGGTCTAGAGAGAAACAGAGAAAAATGTTATTGTAGTTATGTATTTTTGTTTATTTTTTTGAGACAGAGTCTCGCTCTGTCGCCCAGGCTGGAGTGCAGTGGCATGATCCCTGCTCACTGCAACTCCCACCTCCCTGTTCAAGCAATTCTCCTGCCTCAGCCTCCCAAGTAGCTGGGATTACAGGCGCACGCCATCACATCCAGCTAATTTTTTATATTTTTGGTAGAGATGGGGTTTCACCATGTTGGCCAGGCTGGTCTCGAACTCCTAACCTCAAGTGATCCACCTGCCTCAGTCTCTCAAAGTACTGGGATTATAGGCGTAAGCCACCATGCCCAGCCTATTGCAGTTATTTCTGAGTAGTAGGCTTACCAGTAACTTCACTTTTAAAAAACTTTTTTCTATTTTCTACAATAAATATATGTCTTTTACAGTAACAAAAAATATTTGTAAAATTTGATTAAGCTGACGGAGGCTAAATTTGAGTACATTCTATTTCACAAGGATTTATTTTAAATGTAAGGATCCACGATAATAAAGGCATAATATAATTAATTAGGAAAACATGATTTATGAGACACTTTTCTGAATATAAATGCGTATTTGAATACAGTACAGGATGTTTAGAAACAATTTAGACAATTTAAATCTTCCACTTCTCAAAGTTTCAATCCTAAAATTTCTTATATTTTCAATGTAAACTTAAGACATATCTCTATTTAGAAGATAATTATGAATATAGAATGTGCTGTTCAATAAGCATATAATCAGTGAATATTGAAAGTGAGGTTAATATGCTCCCAGTATTATTCTGAGCTTTCGATCTTATACGTATTTATTGGATGAAGTATGAAAGTAAAGTTCAGCCTTTTTTTTTTTTTTTTTTTGAGATAGAGTCTCGCTCTGTCACCCAGGCTGGAATGCAGTGGCGCTCTCTCTGCTCACTACAAGCTCCACCTCCCAGGTTCACGCCATTCTCCTGCCTCAGCCTCCTGAGTAGCTGGGATTACAGGCGTCTGCCACCACGCCCGGGTAATTTTGTTTTTGTATTTTTAGTAGGGATGGGGTTTCACTGTGTTAGCCAGGATGGTCTGGATCTCCTGACTTCGTGATCTACCCGCCTTGGCCTCCCAAAGTGCTGGGATTACAGGTGTGAGCCACCGCGCCCGGCCAAAATTCAGTCTTATAAAGTAATATCTTATTACCTCTCTGGAGTCACTTTTCTAACAACCATTGCTTGATAGGTGATGGCTTTCTTGTCTTTAAGGCCTGCATAACTAAAATCCGAAGGAATAACACCAAGTTTGATAGCTAAAAAACCAATCGCTTCAAACATTTCCAGGTTTTCCTTTCGTAGGGTAAAAGCTGAAACAAAAAAAAAAACTTAGATCACAAAAAAAGCAGCTACCATACATCAATTACATTCTTAGCTAACAGATTAGTATAATAAATCAAACTATTAATCTAAGGAGTTTTTTTGTTGTTATTGTTGTTTTGAGATGGAGTGTCACTCTGTCACCAGGCTGCAGTGCAGTGGCGCAATCTAGGCTCACTGCAACCTCTGCCTCCCGGGTTCCAGTGATTCTCCTGCCTCAGCCTCCTGAGTACCTGGAACTACAGGTACACGCCACCACGCCTGGCTAATTTTTGTATTTTTAGCAGGGATGGGGTTTCACCACGTTGGCCAGGATGGTCTCGATCTCTTGGCCTCGTGATCCACCTGCCTCAGCCTCCCAAAGTGCTGGGATTACAGGCATGAGCCACCGTGCCCAGCCGTAAGGAGTACTTTTTAATGAAAATATAAAATCAGCATGATAGATTTCAGCTGTTATTTTTAAACTGCTGGTTGGCTCATTGAAGGCTTACAGGCAAAAAATTCCAAATTCCTTAATTTGGTATTCATATCTGGCCCAAATCCACTTTTCCTGTCTCCAAGTGCACCACTTCCCTTCACATATCCTGTAACCCTGCCACAGAGAACTTCTTGTAATCCCTGGATTAACTAGAGCCTTCAACAGTTTTGTACTTTCGTACGTTTAAGTCCTCCGTCTAAAACATGTGTTCCCCTTGTATGTTCATTGCAGCGCTATTCAGAATGCCAAAGACATGGAATCAACCTACGTGCCCAACAACAGTGGATTTGATAAAGAAAATGTAGCTGGGTACTGTGGATCATGCCTGTAATCTCAGCACTCTGGGAGACTGAGGCAGAAGGATTTCAAGAGCAAACAATCTAAGACCAGGCTGGGCAACATATGGAGACCCCATCTCTACAAAAAATTAAAAAGTTAGCCAGGTGTGGTAGCAAACACCTGTGGTCACAGCTACCCAGGAGGCTGAGGTGGGACGACTGCTTGATCTTAGCAGGTCGAGGCTGTAGCAAGCCACGATGGTGCCACTGCATTCCAGCCTGGGTGAAAGAGCAAGACCCTGTCTCAAAGAAAAAAAAGTGGTACATATACACCATGAAATACTACACAGCCATTAAAAAGAAAATCATGCCCTTTGCAGCAACATGGATGCAGCTAGAGGCTGTTATCCTAAGTGAATTAACAAAGGAACAGAAAACCAAACACCTCATGTTCTCACTTATAAGTAGGAGCTAAACACTGGGTACACATAGACATAAAAATGGAAACAATAGACACTGGGGTCTATAAGAGGTAGGAGGGAGGAAGGGCATAAGGCTGAAAAACTACCTATTGGGTACTATGCTCACTAGTTGGGTGATGGGTTCCATCGTACCCCAAATCTCAGCATCACACAATATACCCTTGTAACAAACCTGCACATGTACCCCCTGAAACTAACATAAAAATTAAAACATAAAATGTGTTCCTTCCATTTATTATTTGTCTTACTTCTATGCATTCTTGAACGTCCAACAGCAGCAGCCATTCGCCCTAACAATTTTGGACATGTCATTCAAAAAGCTCAGCAATTTAAAAGAAATCCCCAGCTTGTTTGAGATATCAGTTTGTTGCTGATACTAGCCTAGGTGGATAAGCATTTTTTCACCCATAAAGATTTAGAATTTAGTATAGAAATATATTTAAGAGAATCAAATCCATGATACTGTATTAATATTAGTCTGTATCTACATAAAAGTTTATGCGCTTGAATGTTTAAGAGAATGAAACTTGTAGTTCCAATTTAAAATATTTAATTCATTTAATTTGTCTTTTTACATTGAATCTTATTTAGTTAGTAAGCAATATGGGAACATTTACAAAATCTTAAGGGTCACTAAATTTATAAGTTTAATGTATAAGATTTATAACATTTTCTTAATTACTTGGAACAATTACATATTTAAAAACAAAGTCAATTACACTTAATTTTAAAATTCAATTTTAGAGACTTCCACTTTGAGCCATGTTGGAATAACTGATACCAGATGACCTCCCACTGTAAACAAATAGAATACTGAACAAAACATGAAACAGCCATCTTTAGAGACTGGCAAATAGGTACCACAAAACTGTAATCTAAAAGAAAAGAAAAACAAATGAGGAGAGTCCTAAAATACTCTAATTTTCTGCCTAGAAGTACATTCTGGAACATAGCACAGACAGAATCCAGGTAGAGCACAGGAGTTTTGCTGAGTTAAGAGGGTAGATATTGGAATTCAGGAAGGCTGAGTGGGCTGGAATTCACAGGGAGAGTACCTGATAAGACAAAGCTTTGTAGAGAAGAAGTTCCAGAAATCTACGTAAATCGTTCCTTGAGTTTGTTGCTGATCAGTAATTTACGCATGTCTACGGTTAAATGCTATGTATTATTTATTGTTGTGTAACAAGTCACTTCAAACCTTAGTGACTTACAATATTCATTTATCTCCTGTAGTTTCTGTGGATCAGGACTTCAAGAACTCTTTGGTTTCGTGGTTCCAGTTCAGGCTCTCCTGAGGTTGCATGCAGTTAGATGTGGCTAGGGCTGCAGTTATTTATTTATTTATTTTTAATTTATATATATATATATATTTTATTATTAAGTTCTAGGGTACATGTGCACAACATGCAGGTTTGTTACATATGTATACATGTGCCATGTTGGTGTGCTGCAACCATTAACTTGTCATTTACATTAGGTATATCTCCTAATGCTATCCCTCCCCCCTCCCCCCACTCCACAACAGGCCCCAGTGTGTGATGTTCCCCTTCCGGTGTCCAAGTGTTCTCATTGTTCAATTCCCACCTATGAGTGAGAACATGCAGTGTTTGGTTTTTTGTCCTTGTGATAGTTTGCTGAGAATGATGGTTTCCAGCTTCATCCACGTCCCTACAAAGGCCATGAACTCATCATTTTTTATGGCTGCATAGTATTCCATGGTGTGTATGTGCCACATTTTCTTAATCCAGTCTATCGTTGTTGGACATTTGGGTTGGTTCCAAGTCTTTGCTATTGTGAGTAGTGCTGCAATAAACATACGTGTGCATGTGTCTTTATAGCAGCATGATTTATAATCCTTTGGGTATATACCCAGTAATGGTATGGCTGGGTCAAATGGTATTTCTAGTTCTAGATCCCTGAGGAATCGCCACACTGTCTTCCACAATGGTTGAACTAGTTTACAGTCCCACCAACAGTGTAAAAGTGTTCCTATTTCTCCACATCCTCTCCAGCACCTGTCACCTGTTGTTTCCTGACTTTTTAATGATCGCCATTCTAACTGGTGTGAGATATCTCATTGTGGTTTTGATTTGCATTTCTCTGATGGCCAGTGATGATGAGCATTTTTTCATGTGTCCGTTGGCTGCATAAATGTCTGCTTTTGAGAAGTGTCTGTTCATATCCTTTGCCCACTTTTTGATGGGGTTGTTTTTTTCTTGTAAATTTGTTTGAGTTCTTTGTAGATTCTGGATATTAGCCCTTTGTCAGATGAGTAGATTGCAAAAATTTTCTTCCATTCTGTAGGTTGCCTGTTCACTCTGATGGGCTGCAGTTATTTAAAAGCCTGAAAGAAACTGGAGGATCCATTTCCAAAGGGGCTCATTTACGTGGCTGGAAGGTTGGTACTGGCTGTTGGCATGAAGCTCTAGTTCCTGTCCAAAGGGCTGTTTGAGTATCCTCACAGCACAGCAGCTGGCTTACCCCAGAGTGAGCAATCCAAGAACATGACAAGAAGTGTAATACTTTTATGACCTAGCCTCAGAAGTCACCTCACATCCACATTCTCCCTCAAATTCTTTCCAAGTTCCAAGGCTGAATGCTTCCAAAGTAAATATCATGTGTGCTTTACTGACCATTATATCCCATCCACTGGCAGACGAATGGGTAAGCAAAATGTGGCATACACCTACCATGGGGTATTATTCAGCCTTAAAAGGGAAGGAAATTCTAACACATGCTACAACATGGATGAATCTCGACAACATACTAAGTGAAATAAGCCCATTACAAAAAGACAAATACTGTATGATTCCACTTATATGAGACACCTAGAGTTGTCTAATCCATTGAGACAGAATGAAAAATGGTGGTTCCCATTTTTCAGAACTGGAGAGGAGGAAGAATTGTTTAATAAATAATGGAGTTTTAGTTTGGGATGGTGAAAAAATTCTGGAGATGAATGGTGGTGAGGGATGTACAACCATGTGACTGTCCTCAATGCCACTGATACTTAAAAATGGTTAAGATGGTACATTTTATGTTATGTATATTTTAATGTAATTTAAAATTAAAAATAAAAGGTTTTTTGAACCATCATTCCTCCTTTTAACATATGCCTCCAACTATTCACAACTTTAGAAAAGTGAATTTAAACTAATATATAAAGTTCTATAATTTTTTTACTCATTAACCCAAATTAATATTGTTAGAATTTCAAGTAGTATAAGATAAATAAGAATTCCTAGAGCTGCTTAAATCACTCACCAGCAATTCCTCTTTCTACAAGTAAAGCTAGTATTGTTTTTCCTTCAAAATGGATATATCTGTTAACACTTACTATATGCCTAATATTAAGTAACTATTACATAGTAAACAATTTCATTATTTCATTTAATCCTTCAAATATCATTGTGAGTCAGGCTTTCCTATTACCCCATTTTTCAAGTACAACCAAAAGTTATGAATTATTAAGTAACTTGCCCAAGGTATTCTTCCCATTTTTACATTTGTGAAATCAAATCTTAAAGATGTTAAAAATTTCGTAAGTCTTTTTGTGAACTAAAAGTCATAATATCAAATCAAACCCACATAGTTCCAAGGTCCAAACTCTTTTCATTTGCACCTGTAGTCCCTACATGGCACCATCCTATTTCTGTGTCACTGTGCAAATTTAGGTTCCTGGTTTTATCTTAAAATATCTTGCTAAATAAATTTATTAAATATGATCATCTGAAACAGTTCCCATCCTTCAAGTAGAATTGAGGCCAATTAAACCTAGTCAGCTGGACTTTTACAGTGAGAGTTCATCAGTTCCAGCCACCATGGGAATTAAACACAGACCCTAAAACAGTGATTCTCAAAACGTAGCAGACCAGGAAAAAACACTGCCTGGAAATCTGTGAAAGCCCCAGAATCAGAAACTGAGAATGGGGCTCTGAAATCTGTTTTAACGAGAACTTTTGATGATTATATGCATGCTAAAGTTTCAGAACATCTTGTCTAAAGACCAGCAGGACCAAGTTTTCAGGTTCCCTACCTTGGGAAGGGAAATATAATTTGTTTTGGATTACAGAGTATCTCTTCACTTTCCCAAGCACAGTAAATATATTCTTCTAGTCTCTAAAAACTTAATTTTAATTGAGATGACTTCCAAAATATGAAATCAAGATTTACCTTCAATAAAACTTATTAAACACAAACCAACTGCTTCAACTTTATACATTTGTGAATAGGCTAATATAAATGCCTAGGTTATCAGTAAGGCTAATTTTTAAATTCAGTGTAATTTAAAAGGTTTTATCATCTTCTAGTAAGTAACAGAATAAATAAGAATTCCTAGAGTTGCTTAAATTGCTTATCAGCAATTCCTCTCCCTAAAGGTAAATCATATATTCTTTCCAATCTCTCTAGCCAAGTCTGTTCAATTCATTTTCACAATTTTAAATTTAGCTAAGCTTATCCAAGAAAATGGATGATGATTTATTAAATTACCTGTATATATAACTTTTCCTTCTTGGCATTCAGAAAGAGGCCTTTTCCCACGTTTGTGTGCTTTTTCCCGAAATCTTACTGTTACCACCACATTCGGATTACCAGCACTGCAATTCATTTCAGAAAAAGATTTGGTTTCCACAAGGTTTCCAAACTTTTTGTTGACAAAATGGTGGACAGCTTTTCTGTGGTCTTTGTTTGTATCAGGTTTAAACGTAAATTTGGAATTTTCTTTCTTTGCATCCAAATATTTAAAAAAGTCAAATGCTTCCTCTTCAGATACCAAATGACAAAGTTCTTTATACTCAAGATTTGGTTTTACAACAATTTCACTGTTTTTTCCTACAGTTATTAAAAATGGAAATCTCTGCCTAATGGCACTGTGTAAACTAGCCCTCTGGTTTTTGTCAAGGATTCTGCCTATTGAGAATTCAGGAGGTAGTCCAATTAGCTCTGTTTTAGAAAGCCACTTCTCTCTTATATCACAGGCAAAATTATTCAGTAACTCATGAGTTTTTTCATCCAAAAAGGAGCTTAAAACATCAGCTTTTTCTTCACATTTGGAAGTTCCATCAACGATAGTATCTTCCTTTTCTGAACCAGACTGATGATTTTGGTCACCATCAGTGTACTTAATCAAAGTATTAACTTCTTGGTCTCTTCCATCTTCAAAGGACAGATTTTGAAGATCTAGTTTTGGTTTTTTGGGAAAATTATTTGGCTCAAGTTGTATTTCACTAATCTTGAAAATAGGCTCATCGATGGTCTTATTAACTAACTGTCCCTGTTCATCAATTTCAATAACAATAAAGTCACTTGGTGAGCTTTTTATAGTGCCATGAAATCCAACATGATCATTAAAGAAACACAAAGAACTAAACCTGATTCTATAATCTGTATCTTCTTCCATTCTTCTATAACAGTGCCTAGAAAACAAAACAAAGAGGTGGTTAGTTAACAGAAAGAGAAGTTATGTATGACCAAATAGGAATAGGTTTGCAGGATTTAGTTAATTCTGTTTCTCTTTTAATTCTGAGTCTTCTTAAATGGTATCATTAACTTAATTTATAACTATATGTACTTCCTGTGTACTTTGACTCTCCTATACCAAGCTGAATTAATAGGCAAACTATTTCTGGTATAGCTAAAGATTTGTTAACTTGTATCTTCACTCACTCCAGATTTGTACCTATTATCCAGGATTAAAATGAGTCAATTTTATCTTAAAAATATCATTTGTAGGCCCACAAGAAGAGGTGAGAACACAGGACTATAAAACAAAGATTTGTCCAAATTCCATTCCTGGAGCCTAAAATTTCCAGCTAATTCCAGAGAACATGTGGCTAAGTTTTCTTATATTATTAGTGGTTAGTGACAGGAGAGGTGACAAAAAGACAATAGGAAAACTGATGGGTAAATGAAGTTCTAAATACAAATTTGTGATTTGATTATATTTCAAGGTAGGATTAAGTCAGTCCTGGGTCTTCTCTAATGCCCCCATTAGGACAAATAGAAGCTTTCAAGGTTGACCCAGAGGAAAGTTCTAACTATATCATCGGCATCAGACAGAAGAAACCCTTACAGAGCTTCCTGGAAACACTATGCAAGAGAATAGTACTCTGATCTCTCACTTTTCACACAAACCCATGGCTACCATACCATATGGAGCTGCAGGAAAGATAAATTGCCCAGGGGCCCCATACTACTGAGTTCTGTGTTTCCCCCACATTCTCCAAGTAACTTATCATCATCTGGACCATCATCTCACACCTATAATGTATTCTACTAATCTGAACCAATTTAGCAAATCACACCTTCTCAATCCTTTCCATCATGCCATATAGAAATCACTACAAATTCTCCATATCCTAATTTCCTAAGGAATATATAAGATACATTTACTTTCCTTAATTACTTAATTTCCTGTACAGTTCCCTCACTTTCTTGCCCTAATTGAAATCTGGCTATTTCTTCAGGCTGCTTCTTCTTCAGTCCTCTCAAGTAAAGGCTATTTTTTCTTTCCCACCCATCTACCTTAGGACCTGGAGGCTGTAAATATTGGTCTATGTTTGTCACTGTTCCTTGCAAGCCATTTCTTCCTCTACTACCTCCAAAAACCCCAATTCTTTTGAAGAGCCTGCCACTGGGCTTTACCATCTGCTGTCATCCTCTCTCAGATCCCCAGACAACTCTGCTTCATTCACTGATCTCTGGCTCACTACCTTCTTATCCAAAATGATTTTCATGATCATCTATATGGATCATCCATTCAATGTCTTGGACCCTCAAGTCCTCAATCTCAACCTCAACCTCACACCTCTACTTCATCTTGGTCATCCACTGTCACGGTCATAACTTTGACTTTCTCATCTCCAAAAACTGCATTAACCTTAAGCATCTGATTCTTATGACTCCCAATGTCCTTTATCACACCAACTTTAATACTTCCATTCCAAAAACTTTTAGATATTATGAAGGTCCCTAACTCCTGCTTCTACAACTAGCCCACAAACCAGCCAGAATGGTCTTAAAAGCTAAATTAAATCATATCACAATCCAGTTTAAAACCCTCTAGTCACATTTGCAATAAAATCCAAATTACTCACCCTGGCTTCCAAGGACATCTAAGATTAGGGACCCTGCTTATTCTCCAAACTCATTTGTACCTTTACCCCATTACCCACTATACTCCAGCTACTCTGGCCTTCTTCAATAGTTTTGTGCTAACT
This sequence comes from Gorilla gorilla gorilla, assembly GCF_029281585.2. Lineage (NCBI taxonomy): Eukaryota > Metazoa > Chordata > Mammalia > Primates > Hominidae > Gorilla > Gorilla gorilla. The sequence continues at coordinate 57,519,686 of NC_073234.2, read as the reverse complement.
GTTCCTGTTGTTTAAATTGTTCCCTCCCCAATCAAATAGCTGCATCTTTTAGGATTCATTTCCTCAGAGAAGTTTTTCCTGACCAATAATCTACAGGAACCTGCAAGTGATTCTCTTTTTTTTTGAGACGAAGTCTCACTCTGTTGCCCAGGCTGGAGTGCAGTGGCATGATCTCGGCTCACTGCAACCTCCGCCTCCCGAGTTCGAGCGATTCTCCTACCTCAGCCTCCCGAGTAGCTGGGACCACAGGGGCGCGCCACCACGCCCGGCTAATTCTTGTATTTTTTTAGTAGAGATGGGGTTTCACCATATTGGCCAGGGTGGTCTTGAACTCCTGACCTCGTGATCCACCCGCCTCGGCCTCCCAAAGTGCTGGGGTTACAGGCGTGAGCCACCGTGCCCAGCAAGTGATTCTCTTTCACAAAACCCTGTTTAATTTTCTGCATAGCAGTTCTAGGTAAAGTTTTTCTTTATTATTTATTGTATATCTCCTCCAAAGAGAATGTTAGCTCCACGTAAGGAGTAACCTTGTCTGCCTTATTTACTACTGATGATCACACATTTTGAACAGTGTCAAGCACATGGTAGGTCTGCAATAAATACTATTGTTAAATAAATGAAATAACTAGTACAAAATAAGAGCTGCAGGAATGAAGTGGAAGATAATTAGGAGAGGCATAATGCAAGAAGTGGCCATCTAAGTCCTCCATAGTTCAAGAGATAGAAATGAGGCAGAGACCTCACAAGTAATGTACAAACAAAACATGCAATGTGTGCAAGAAAAACAAGCAGTCCAGATACAGAGCAGTGGGGATGGGAATGCAGGGAGACTACAGTGCTGGAAAATGTAGCTGAGTTAGTACCAGATTATGGAAGATGTTGAATGCCCTGACAAGGACTTAGAATCTATTGGGTGGTCAATGGATGGCTACTGTTAGTGTTTGAGTAGAAAAGTGACACAATTCCAAAACATGCTTTTGGAATTGTAAGATGATTCTGATGGAAATGAGCAAGATGTATCCGATGGAGTAACAGTTAGAGGAGTTCAAAAACAAAACAGCATGGTCAAGAACATAGCTGTAGGGATTGGCCCTGAAAGAATAATGATCTTTTCTTTCTCCCAGAAAAAAGGAGGAAGACAGACATTCTAAGCAAGTGAAACAGGTAGGGAAACTTGGGGAGAATGTAATTCCAGCATCCTGGTAGAAGAGTGGAACTGACCTGGAGGACAGCAAAGGAACCCACGTGGTGTTAAGCCTGAAGGTGCAGTATTCCCATTCAACAGAGACTGCTGATGACAGTGGGCGGAGGAGTAGTTTGCTTGGCCCGTGGTTGAGGAATTCGTTGGCAGAGGAGGGATCCTGAGAAGGTATTAGAAACACTGAACCCAGTCCTGCAGAAGCTACTTAACTTCGCAGAAAACTAGGGCGTCGTTGCCCTCCAGCACGTCCAAAGGTGTCCCCGACAAGGCCAGCAGCTCTACCTGTTTCTTCTCCCTCCTCTTACTCTGCCTGTCCAAAGGCGCGACACTAGTCCACGTCACCTTTCTTTGGGGGCAAAGGGTATGGATCCTCAATGCCAACCTCGTCACCCCCCCCACACACACACACACAAGCCCACCATCGCGCAAGAAACTCGACCCGGTCTACCTCGGTTCAGTGGAAGGCATTCATTTGCACAACGCTGTGCGCATGCCCGGAAGCCTTAAGTGTTTCAGCCTCCGACAGGGGCGTAATTAAAGGGGCAGGCGCCCACGTAAAGACGCGCCCTACGCAAGACGTGGAGTTTCTCACTTTGTGGAGCCGCCTGGAGGCGCCAAGATGAAGCCCATCGGGGAAGTGGGGCGTGGCCAACCCGGCAGGCCCCGCCCCTTCGCGGCGCTTCCTAGTTCGGCTGGTTCTTCTGTCGCCGGCTTCAGCAGCCCGCGCCCGGGCAGGTAAGGCATTCCCCGCCTTAATGCCTCGGTCAAACGTCGTCCGAGGTCCGCTTCCAGGCCTCGGCACCTCTGCCCCAGGGTTGCTGGGGTAGGTTGCGGAACGGAAATCTCTTTATCATCCGTGAGAAAAGTTAGAGAGGAAGTGGGTTCCTTGGACAGAGCTTACTCCAGAAGAAAGACTTGGGTAGGTCCCCGGGAATCAAGAAGTTCGTCGGCCCTGAGGAAGAGCCTGAGGCTTGGAGGGACGTCACCCAGCTGTTCTGGGGCGCAGTCGGACCTCAAGTTTCTCACCTCTCAGGCCCTGGATTCCGTGAACCCGACTGCGAAATGAAGTCTCTTTTCCCCAGAACCAGGAAGTCAGGCCAGCACCTGACAGATGCCTGTGGCGCCAGCAGCTCGCTGAGCCTCCACACGATTGTAATTCGCTTGTTTCTGCGGCCTCCAAGCTTCCAGGGAATTAGAAAGTGGAGGCTGCTTATGGGATCAGATGAGTACATTCGCAGATGGGGGAAAAAAGTGTACCTGTCAGCTTGGAAGCCAGAGAGAGACAAAGGGATAAAAGCAAACCCTGTCCAGGTGCGGTGGCTCATGCCTGTAATCCCAGCACTTTGGGAGGCCCAGGCGGGCGGATCGCTTGAGGTCAGGAGTTCGAGACCAGCCTGGCCAACATGGTGAAACCCCCGTCTCTACTAAGATACAAAATTTAGCTGGCATAGTGGCGGGCGCCCGTAATGCCAGCTACTCCAGGGGCTGAGGCAGGAGAATCTCTTGAACCCAGGAGGCAGAGGTTGCAGTGAGCCGAGATCGTGCCACTACACTCCAGCCTGGGCAACAGAGGGAGACTCCGTCTCAAAAGAAAAAAAAAAAAAAAAGCAAACCCTGAGAAAGCGAGAAAGCACTTTGAGCATTTAGAATGGGAACAAACGGCGCTATTAGTGCTTCAAAAACGTAACTGCCCAAGGCCCCTGGTAAGCAGAGGATACTAAAATCTGCCTTTTCCCTTTCTTGGAGTGGTCCTTGAAGAGGGCTATCGGGAAGTTCAAATTTCTTCTGTTCTCGTGCAGAGCGTTCATTTGAAGTTTGCTTTCTACCTCTCCAAACTGAGCTTCTGATATTCCAGGCCAAACTTGCTCCTTCCTCAGCCTTCTCTATCTCAGTAAATATCGGTAAACTTGGTTATGCCAAAAACCTTGGTGCTGTCTTCTCACTCTCCACATCAGCCCATAGATTTCTATTGGCTCCACCTCAGAATCCTAGGACTTCTGCACTTGCTCTGCTACGACCCTGGTCCCAGGCTGCAGCACGTCCCACCTGGCTTATTGGTAGGCTCTCCTAAATGCTTCTTTCTTGCTTCTCTGTCCTTACTCCAACATCCTTTATTCCCAGCAGCCCCAGTATACTTCTAAGACATGAGTTCAGAGCATGTCTCTTTTCTCAAAACTTCCAGCATCTACATCTCATCCAGAGGATAAACAAAGTCAATACAAAAACTCTAAGGCCCTTGAAGACCAGGCCCCTTTACCTTTCTGACCTCATCTGCTACTTGCCTGTTCCCTCCTCTGCAGTCTCACCATGTCCTTGCTGTTGCCTAGTGGGCCCACTTCCAATCTTTGCATTTACATTTCGTTTTGTCCACAAACTTTTCCCACAGATAGTCCAGTGGCTGGCTTTCTCCTTCTTTTTGACCTTTAATCAAATGGCACCTTCTTATTGAGGCTTCCTGTGACTACCATATTTATAATTACAACCTTTTCTCTATTTCGTTTTGTTCTTTCATTTCACTTGGCATCATCTAACATACTATAGAGTTTATTTATTTGCTTATTGCCTTCCTTCCTCCATTAGAATATAAACTCCATGAATTCAGGTTTTGGTTTTGTTTTTTTTTTTTCTCTCTAATTTTCCTAATGCTTCATCTCCAGGGGCCTGGAGCAGTATCTAGCACAAAATAGACACTCAGTAAATATTTGGTGAGTCAATGGTATTATATTTTGTTTTTTAAATATATGCAAAGCATTTTCAATTACTTACTGTTGTGTTGGATCAGTGTTCAAGAAAGATAAGTTAAGTTTAATTTATGGTACACCAGCACATATCCCAGTTTGTAATAGGCAGCCCTATCTAATTTAATAGCTCTGGAAGCCCTCACCAGCTTTTGTTCATAATGATGATGTTAAAGTATCTAAAAATAAAGATTAATGGTTATACAGCATATTTTGCTAAGAATATATGGAAGTAAATAGTGTATTTTAGAAAGGATATAAATACATTAAAATTACCATGGTTGATCAAATAAGACTGCCACCATCTCAAAAGCTTAGCTATTTTCTCAGACTTGTTATTTGTACGCTTTCAGTAGATCCTCACTACTGTTCTGGAAATTGAACCTAAATACAGTCTGCGCATATCTTTAAAAATAATGTGATATAAGAATAATTTCTGCCAGAAAATAATAATTGCTCCCTTTTTTTTGACCACCTATTATTATGTGACAAGATTTGGCCCTTTGCCTGTGTTGATTTTAATTCTTACAGCAATTCTTAGGTATTACTATCTCTGTTTTTCAGATAAAGAAAAGCAAGGTCCAGGGAAATGTATTTACTAGCTCTGGTCACAGTTGGCTTTGGTTAGAACTTAGGCCTGTGCAACCTCAAAGTTCATCTTCCCTCCACCCCTGCACAATCTTTTCCTCTGATCAAAGTGCTAATGAAGCAGTCTTAAAACTTTATTAACACATTTGACAAGAATCTTTTGCCCTCCTGTTTTGGGCACAGTACTTTGGGAAGGCATTGGATTCCATAAGCAGGTGCTGATTTTAATATATTTCTCAATCACCACCCCACCTTTTATACTTGTCTGAGTTGTCTTATTTGAAAATATGAATGGGTTTTCTTTACTATGAGAGTTAGTGGTATGAGGAAACAGTCATGAAGGTATTTACTTATTTGTAAGCAACATATCCTGTTCCACCTGTGTTAATCCTAAGTGTACTAAAGTAAATCTTGAAGAGTTTGAAAGAGATGACACTTTTTAAGTTTTCATTATTACTTAATGAAACCAGTCTGTTTTCATTATTGAAAATTCAGAAAAGCAAAATGAAAACAAAACTATCATAAAAGTCGTCACCAAGGGATAACCACATTAATATTTTGGCTTATGTTCTTGTAAGTATGTGGTTGGGAGTGGTATATGAATATACATTTAAAGTAAAATTTTAATTTCTGGGATTTTGAACTTCTGGGCACATGTGTGGAGGAGTTGCAGAAGGCCTTCTTTTTCCTAGTATCCCTACACTTATCACCTCTGCTGGAAGCCTGGGTGCAGGAGAGCTACCAAATTTATCCCTGGCCTTTATATAGTCTGGGTTTTTTCCTCAATTCCTTGTATTTAGCTCTAATTTATAAGACTACTAAGCAGTTCTATCTTGTCTAGCTTTGTCAATCATGTTGTACCTTACAGTAGAGAGAAATCTTAGTAAGGAAAAATAACTTGAAGAGAGCAACTGCAGAGTCTATAGGTAACCTAGATACAATTTCTTAATTAAAGTTAAAAAATCATCAGCCTTTCATTCAACACAAATGTTGTGAGTCGTTGCTGAGGTGAATTTGGTTGGGTCCTAGCTCAGGAGAGCACCCATCTAACAGAGAAAGCAAACACATAAACAGTAAAACATAATAATTATTATAACAGAAGAATGACTAGGTGACATTTTGGAGCAAAAGAGATGACAATCAGGGGAAGCTAACAGTGCCTTTTGAATTGGGCTTGAAGGAATAATAGGCATTTACCAGGTGGCCTTTAAGGTACGTGGGCTATTCTTTTACCTGGCCCTAGATGACTTCACTTCCTGTTTCACAGAAAAAATAACAGTATGTGGGAACTCTTCTCCCTTCAAATATATCTGTATTTAAACCTCTGCTTCCTTCTTTCTAGATTCAAAAGAGGTTTCTCTCTATTCAAGGCTGATTTCTTCACCCTATATGCTATTCATTATCCCATTTGTATTGCCAAACAGCTTAAGTCTTAAATCCTTAACACCAACAGTTCTCAAAAGTCTGGTTGGAGTCCCTAATGTTCTTTCAGGAGATTTGTAAGGTCAAAATCATGTTTAGTTAAAAGATTCATTCAGAGTGCAATGGATTTTAATGTTCCAAGTTAATTTATACAGCTTCAGATTCCACATTGCAGCTTACCTTTAGGAAGTTATTTCTTGTCAAATTTTAGTGTAGTATCAAAGAGAAATATCTACTACTTTGTGAAAAGGCTATTAAAATACACCTTTCTTTATAACTATATGTCTGTGTGAAGCTGGATTTTCTTCATATACATCAACGAAGACAACATGCTGCAGTGGGTTGAGTGCAGAAGCAGATACAAGAATTCAGCTCTCTTCTATTAAGTTAAATATTGAAGAGATTAGCAAAACTTTAAAACAATGTTGCTTTTCTGTTTTTGAGGAAAAGGTAATTATTTTTATTAAAATATATATGCTAACATCTATATTTATGATTATTTTAAATGAATTAATAAGTAATTTTTAAGTTTCTCAGCATCAATTTATTATGGTAAATATTGGTAGATATAACCAACATAAACAAAAGCCCTCTGGGGTCTACAGTAGTTTTTAAGAGGGTAAAAGGTCCTGAGACCAAATTTGAAAACTGCTATTCTCTTGCATGCTCTCCTCCCTCTCTTTCCCTACCCCTCCACCCTCATTTTCCCTCCCCTCATACTCCTCTCTCTCTCTTTCTCCTTCCCTTCATAACTAGACTTCTTGGAAAATCTGTTTTTGCCATTCACTCACTTTTTCACTATAGCTGTTCCCAAGTCACCAATGGCCTTCTGATTTCAGAGTCTAACATATCCATCAGTGTCTATTTGACCTCTCTGAGTCTTTTATACCAACCTGCCACCTTTTCTAGAAGTCTCTGGTATGCTACCATCCTGGTTTTTTTCTTGCCTTCATGACTAAGCAGTATTTTTTAAAATTCTTCTTTCACATCATTCCTTTCCATTCTAAGCATTCCTAATAGGCAACCTCATTTTATTGTTGCTTCAACCGTATATGTGTATATGCTCTTAATTTGTATAAGGGCATTTCAAAAAGTTTGTGGAAAAATTGAATTAAAAGATAAAAAATGTAAACTTTGGCTCAGCGCTATGGCTCATACCTGTAATCCCAGCACTTTGGGAGGCCGAGGTGGGCAGATCACCTGAGGTCAGGAGTTCAAGACCAGCCTGGTCAACATGGCAAAACCCCATCTCTACCAAAAATACAAGAATTAGCTGGGTGTGGTGGTGCACACCTGTAATCCCAGCTACTTGGGAGGCTGAGGCAGGAGAATCGCTTAAACCTGGGAGGCAGAGGTTGCAGTAAGCCAAAATTGCACCACTGCACTACAGCCTGGATGATAGAGCGAGACTCCAAAAACAAAAACAAAAACAAAACTGTAAACTTTATTTCTGAACATAAGCTCCATGAAGTTCAAGACACTTTTGTAAGCGGTAACACCAGCCATTTGGGCCATCCCTAAAGAACTGAGAGTCCTGGGAATTTAACCATGTCAATAAAGTCTTTTTTACATTATTAACTGAAGAAAAATGGGTGCCCTATGAAGATTTTTCAAGATTGGGAAACAAAAAGAAGTCAGAAGGAGACAAATCAGGACTGTAAGGTGGATGCCTAATGATTTCCAGTTGAAACTCACAGAATTGCCCTTGTTTGATGAGAGAAAACAGCAGGGGCATTGTTGTGATGGAGAAGGACTCTGTGGTGAAGCTTTCCCAGGTGTTTTTCTGCTAAACATTTGACTAAAGCTGTAACAGAAAAGCTTTAGTTTAGAAACACTTAGAAAAGCTACTGTTTCTCAAAACCCTCTCTAATAAGCAGATGTTACCATTCTTTTTCCCTCCAGAAAGTCAGCAAGCAAAATACCTTGAGCATCCCAAAAAACTGCGGCCATGCCCTTGCTTTTGACTGTCTGCTTTTGCTTTGATTGGACCACTGCCACTTTGCGGGAGCCATTGCTTTGATTGTGCTTCAGGATCATACTCGTAAAGTCATGTTTCATCTCCTGTTACAATTTTTTGAGGAAATGCTTTAGGATCTTCATCCCACTTGTTTAAAGTTTCCATTGAAAGCTCTGCTCGCATCTGCAGCTGATCTGGGTACAACAGTTTGGGCAGCCATCAAGTGGAAAGTTTGCTCAACTTTAATTTTCAGTCAGAATTGTATAGGCTGAACTAGTTGTCTATGGTGTTCACTGTTGGTTCTGCTGTTAATTATAGGTACTCTTCATTTAGGGCACAAACGAGATGAATGTTTTCCTCGAAAATCGATGTGGATGGTCTGCCGCAGCAGGCTTCATCTTCAACATCATCTCATCCCTTAAAATGAGTTACTGATTTGTACACTGCTGATTTTCTGGGGGCATTGTCCCCATAAATAAAGCATCAGTGATTTCACGATTCTTCCAACCAACCTCCACCATAAATGTGGTGTTTGTTCTTGCTTTAGTTTTAGCAGAATTCATGTTGCTGTGGTAGAGGTTCTTTTCAAACTGTCTTATTCTTCTTAGTGTCTCAACTAGATCCTGTTTAGACATGAATGATAAGTTAGTATGAGTTTATTTTGGAAATACGTTTTGCAAAAAAAAAAAAAAATTGAAATCCATGCATGGTTTTTGTACAATATGCATTTTCCATGAACTCTTTGAAAACCCCTTATATATGAGAATACTTACATAATGAGCATTCTTTGCTGAAACCTCTCTCCTAAGCTCCAGACCACATATATAAGTACTTGGTATGAAGGCTCCTAGATAGTGCCAAAGGTAGATATTTCACATTTAACATGAGCCAAAAAAAAAAAAAAAAAAACTATATTCTATCTCCCTTTCTTCTAATCGCTCATCTCTAGTGAAATTGTTTTGATTTGGCCTCCTAAATGTTTTGACGTTTTACCTCTCCATTCCCCTACCCTATACTTTTTCTAAGCTCTCATTTCTGCTCACCTGGATTATTGCAGAAGTTTTCAAACTAATTTTCTTGCCTCAATGTACATCCCTTTGATTTTTATCCAGAGGAATCCACTTAACCATATAAGATTATTTAACATCCCTCCTAAAAATCCTAAAGTGGCTCTCCTGTAACTTTTAGTTTATAAGTTCAAACTCTTTGTCTTAGCACATGAGGTACATGATGATCTGGCCCTGCTACCTTTCCACCCTCATCTCTTCTCACTTAATCACAGGCATCCTGTGGTCCAGCCATAGCAAGCTCTTTGCCTGAGACACACAAGCTCTAACCTTTTCCCATGCTATTCCCTCTGCCTGGAATTTTCTTTTGGGCTTATCCTCATTCCCTTTCATTCATCCTTCCAACCTCCTACTCCAACCAAATCTGTCTTGATATCCCTATTCCAGACTGCCTCTGCTTGATGCCCCTTTTATGGGCCCCATAACACTCTTGCAGCATTTATCACTCCCTGTCACTGTTTGTATCCCCTGGTATACTGAACAGCTTGGAAACAAAGATTTTCTCTTCTCTGTGCTCCCATTTGTTAGTACAAAGACTGACATAAATATTTTCTGAATGTATTCATGAATGAAAGGAAAGGAATGGTCTTTCTGAAATAGAGAATGGCATGAACAATGCATTGTGTTATAAAAGCAGAGTTGTATGGCATGACTTTTGGAGTCAGACATAATTGTAAGTCCTGGATCTCTCACTTACCACCTTTGTAAAATAGAGATGATAAAACTGTACTGGGAAATAATTTAGTTGTTCCAAAAGTAAATACTGAACAATACCATTATCTACAGTATGCAAGTCACTAGGTGTATATTCATGAATAAAATTAGCATGGTCCTGAACTCATGGATCTTAAAATTGAATATGGGAGACAGTAAACAGGTAAACAAATAAGTATATGATTACAAATACATTGTGCAGTGACGAAAGATAGTTAGGTGAAGGGCAGCTAGACCTATTTAGATGTGGTCAAAGAAGTCCAAAGAGAAGAAGTGAATACTGACATAGAAGCCTATGATACAGAGAAGCTTTTCGCTTTTTACTCTTTTTGATAGTTTTAGAATGTTGTTCCATATGAACACATTATTTACTATAAAATTGTATTTTAAAAATATATATAGGGAAGCAAAAATAATTGACAGAAGAATATCTGAGTCTATTTGTCTTAATTGGAAGGAAAGATCATTTCCTATTGAGAATGAGGGACACGCAGAACAAATAAAATCCACATAGAAAGAAGTAAAGGTATGAAATAGTCACTAATGACTATGAGAGAAGACAAGTGGAAGGATTAACGGCAGTGTTGAAGGCCCTGTGGAAAGGGGGTTACCATAAATTTGTATTCACATCAGCAACCCTGGTGTACAAGTAAAGTTGTTAGATTTATCCCTGGCTGCAGCTCTCCAGGATGGAGTAGCAGAAGTAAAGGGGGATTGCAGAAATAAAGATTCTGTCTAGAGAGTAGTTGAAGCGGTGAAGCACAGGTTTTGGTGTAGTAGCAAATGAATTGTGGTCAGGCAGATCTCATGGACTCAAAAAATGTGCAGAGGTCAAGGAAGAGCAAACTATGTGAAAAGTGGGTGGGTGGACCATATCTGTTAACGCTACACAAATCATTTCAGTACGTTTTTTTTTTTTACTTCTACCAAAGAATGTTGCATGAATTTTAATTGTAAGTAAGTACTAATTGAGAAACATATTAAATTGAAAGGTAAATGTTTTTATTAATAGATTTGATTTCTGAATATGCTAATTCTGATAGTTTGTTGATATTACTCTTAAAAAGAATTTTTCTGATAAGTTTTTTGCCCCTTTCTATAAATTTTACTTGGAAAATATCAGTGTTAGAAAAAAGTCCTCCGATTTTTATTGCTATTAATAGGTGGAAAAAGGAAGCAAACCCAGAAGATAATTGGACAAATGAATTACAATTTTAATTTCATCTTAGGATATCAATGACTTGACTTTGGAATGTTTCTTTATTATGGTATAATCAGTTGCTGACATTTCATATGATATAGCAAAGTGTGATATATAAGCTTACAGATGTCATCTCTAAAAGTACTGTAAAATTTTAATGAGATTTTTCCATATTTTAGGAATAGAAGATGAACAAACCCATAACACCATCAACATATGTGCGCTGCCTCAATGTTGGACTAATTAGGAAGCTGTCAGATTTTATTGATCCTCAAGAAGGATGGAAGAAGTTAGCTGTAGCTATTAAAAAACCATCTGGTGATGATAGATACAATCAGTTTCACATAAGGTAACAGATAAAATTCTTTGTATTTTTAAATTCTTACATCACAATATGGAATGATTAATTGGTATAAGTACTGTCTAATGTGGCAGTTTAGAAAGTAAACCTCTCCACTATGGAGGAGACATTGGTAGTAGGTAACCTCTTTTTGATTGTTCCTTTTGCAGTTTTGTCTTCTTTGTCCCATATGTCAATAGGGCTAATACTGTGATCTCTCAAATAAGTTTTTTGGGTTAGAATCAAGATTCCCACCTTTGCTGTGGTTCCCTGTTTGGCAAGCCAAGTGAAGTTCACTCTGCCTCACACTTCTCATTTCCAGATTGAAGGAAAATAAGAATGTTACAAGAATGTCTGGTAAAAATCTAGAGCTTAAATTTCAAAGTGTGTGAATCTCTAACGCACTCTAACAATGTATTTTGGGACTTTTTCAATTTGACGTTTTAAAGTTGTTGCTTACAAGTGTACACTTCTGAGCACAGAATTCTTAAATCTTAGCCAGGATTTCTCAGTGCTGTCTTCAGATAATTTCAATTTTTCCTTTTTACTCATCTCTGCTCGATTTAGTGTAAAATATGCATGCATATTTTATTTTTGTCAGTCATTGCAGTTAAAACCTATGTCAAAATGTTTCTTTGGTAGCAAAAGGAAAAGAAGACTATTTGTTATTTTCAGCATTAATCTGGGAAAGAACCTAAAAGCCTTGGCTCCCTTGCAGGAAATATTTCCTCATAAGAAAAGCGAACATGTTAAATTACTTGAAAGAAGCTTAAGTTTAAACTGTGTTAAGCCAATGTTTAAAGATAATTTTTTGATATTACTGTTAAAAACTTATGGAAGATAATTGGGGCAGTGGTGGCAGGAAGATAAAGCTCTTCTCTTTTTTTTTCTTTTTTCCAAGACTCATTCCTGTGACAGAAAAAGCTTTTCTTTACAGAATAATACCTGCAAATAATTGTGAAAAGAATGGTAGAATGAGAAAAATACCTATTTGCAACCACCAATGAGTAACTGATTCATGCAAGGCTCATCACTGAACCTAAAAGCATAAGGTGAAAGGTGGTTGTTCTCGTGCATGTGAGCAGGATATGCACAAGATTTTAAAGTATTATAGGCTGAGCACAGTGGCTCATGCCTGTAATCCTAACACTTGTGGAGACCGAGGTGGGCAGATTGCTTGAGCCTAGGAGTTCAAGACCAGCCTGGACAACATGGTAAAACCCCATCTCTACAAAAAATTAGCTGGATGTGGTAGTGCACGCCTGTAGTCCCAGCTACTTGGGAGGTTGAGGTGGGAGGATCACCTGAGCCCAGGAAGTCAAGGCTGCAGTGAGCCATGATCATGCCACTGCACTCCAGCCTGAGTGACAGAGCAAGACCCCCTCAATAGATAGAGAAAAAGTATTGTACACAAATTACTTGTGAAGTATGAAAGGGAAGGGTACATTTTTAATGAGGAAATCTGAAGTACACTTCCTTCACCAAGTGATCAAACTTTAGCACCAATAATAATGGTACAAAATGCTAATATGTACCCCTGGATGTGATACAATGCGAAGGGCACATTATACCTATGTAGTATTTCTACCAAAATGCTTAATCTGAATTTAATCATGAGAAAGTAGTCAGATAAATCTAGGCTGTTAGACCCATTCTATAAGACATCTGGCCCGTATTCTAAAACACACACACCCACAGACACAGATTGAAAGAGAGAATGCACAAGAGCCCAGATATGGCACAATTTTCTCAATTATTCAATTGGTGAATCTAGGTGAATGGTTGTTCATTCTATCATTTTTTCAACTTTTCTGTAAGTTTGAAATTTTTTAAAATAAAATCTTTAGATGAAAAACAAAGAAACAATATTGGTTAAATTTTTAAATGTTACTTTTCAAAACTAATTTTTGATTTTAAAGAAATGGAAAGAAATGGGTTGAAAGCCGACTTTGTGATTTTTTTTCAATTTAATTGAATTACAGTTAAGATCAAAGGAATAATTTCCTAAGTTTTTGTGTGTTCTGTTTCTTTAATTAAGCAGGTGCATTTATTAAAAATTATATAGCTATCAGAGTCTTAAGTCATGTGGGAAGTAATATTTCTAGTAGATTAAGAATACACTCTTATGTCAAATGAGATCTGAATTTGTACCTCAACTTGGATACATCATATTGGCTGTGTGGCTATGGGCTGGTTACTCTACCTCTCCAAGCCTGGCTTTTTCACTAGTAAATTCATATGATAATCATAATATGCTCATGTGTGTGCATCCTATAACCCACTAAGTAAATATCCAGTAAGTACCCAGTAAATTATTATCATCATCTTTGGCATCTTTTTTCCTCCTATCTTTCCTGTCTCTTTGTAATTCTTGCTGGTTCTCTTGTTGTCCCTTTTCTTTAATGTTATAGGAGATGCTGTGGGCAAAATGGGCAGGGGAGATCAACACCTATTTTCATATGACCTCAGTTTATAAATGCTATTGTTTGAATGTGTCCCCAAACTTAATACCCATTGCAACAGGGTTGAGAGGTGGGACCTTTAAAGGGTAGTTAGGCCATGAGGGCTTTGCCCTTATGAGTGGATTAATGTTGTCATGGCAGGAGTGGGTTAGTTATCTAGGGAGTGGGTTTCTGATAAAAGGATAAGTTAGGCCCTATTTTTCTTTTTCTTTCTCTCTCTTTTTTTTTCTCTTTCACATGCACGTGTGCATGCTCTTTTGCCCTTCTGCCCTTCCACCATGAGATGATGTAGCAAGAAGGCCCTAACCAGATGCAGCCTCTCGATCTTGGACTTCCCAGCCTCCAGAACCGTGAGCCAAATTAACTATTGTTTATAAATTACCCTGTCTGTGGTATTCTATTATTGCAGCACAAAATGGACTAAGACAATAGACTAATTTTGTTTCTTTGTTACTTACTTTTAAGGAGATTTGAAGCATTACTTCAAACTGGAAAAAGTCCCACTTCTGAATTACTGTTTGACTGGGGCACCACAAATTGCACAGTTGGTGATCTTGTGGATCTTTTGATCCAAAATGAATTTTTTGCTCCTGCGAGTCTTTTGCTCCCAGGTAAACTGATTGTGACCAGGGTGTCCACAATTAGGGTGGAAAGACAAATGGCAGAAATATAAATGTTTCTTCTTACTCTTCCTTTTTTCTCATAGTAGATGAAGCTTACATTTGAGAGTCCCTTTCTTTCAGCACTCCTCAACTCTTTAAAAAGCAGCACAGACAAAGGACACTGTGGACTCTGCTGCTAAGGTGATAGAAGCTTCGTAAGAGTTAGATAGTTTTGTGCCAACAGGAAGTTTAGAAGGAAAGACTTCATACATCTGGCTTAGGCTGTAAGAAAGTAATTATAATTTTGAGTTCTTCCTTTTTTTCATCTTCAACTTCTACCCTGATGGGACTCTATAATCATAATTTTAAAAAATTGTATTCTGATGTGGTAGTGTCTAGTTGCCTCCCTTATAAGCTTTCTTTTTTTCCTTTGATGCCTTTCACACCAGTGGTTCTCAACCTTTATCATGCATAAGAATCACTTAGGTTCTGGTTAAACATGTAGTTTCCTAGGGTCTGTTCCAAATCTACGTAATCAGAATTCTGGAATTGGGTTTAAGGTCTATATTCTTAAACAGGTGCTTCAGTGCCTCTGATATAGGTGGCTTATGGATCACTGTTTGAAAACACTGCCTTACTCTCTTTACCCATCTTCATTATAACTTACAGATTCTTACTAGGCAGCTTCTTGTGTGTGCTGTGAGAATATGAGACCAACCTGTAGAAACTGGAATGATATTAAATGAACCAAGTTTCTAGTTTAACTTTTTCACAACCACTTTTTCTTACTGAAAAACCACTTGTATCTTACTTAATTTGTTAGATGCTGTTCCCAAAACTGCTAATACACTACCTTCTAAAGAAGCTGTAACAGTTCAGCAAAAACAGATGCCTTTCTATGACAAAGACAGGACATTGATGACACCTGTGCAGAATCTTGAACAAAGCTATATGCCACCTGACTCCTCAAGTCCAGAAAATAAAAGTTTAGAAGTTAGTGATATACGTAAGTAACATTTTCAGCACTTTCCACTAGGGATTTGTCATTAAGACTACCAGTGCTTTAAAAGAAAGCTCTTGCTCTTGTTTGTGCAGCAATCACAGGCACACTGGCAATAGCTCTTTTGTGAGTTGTTTCCTCCTGATATATTAAGAACCATCTTCATTGTATTAATAAGTGATTAGAGGCAATAGGACATGCAAACAACCAGAGAAGCTATGAAAAAAAATAAGTAAATATTTACATAACTTGGAAGGGTCACTTTTTAAAATAAAATATGTGACTAGAGTTTTGGGTAGGTAGACTAGACCCACTCAAATGTGTGACTAGAATTTTGGGTGGGTGACTACAGTGTTCAGGGGGTAGGATCACCAAACAGAATTCTCAAGAAAAACTTATAATTTGTATTTTAGAAATGGTTTTATCTTCTCTCATCTTGTCTAATTCAAAATCATAAATATATGCATATATGTGAAATCTTCAAATGAGAAAATATTAGAATTATTAAAACGAATTTTTAAAATTTAAGCATGTTTTTATTTTGACATTATAGGTTTTCACAGTTTTTCATTTTATGAATTGAAGAATGTCACAAATAACTTTGATGAACGACCCATTTCTGTTGGTGGTAACAAAATGGGAGAGGGAGGATTTGGAGTTGTATATAAAGGCTACGTAAATAACACAACTGTGGCAGTGAAGAAGCTTGCAGCAGTAAGTTATATTTTCAGGAATAAAAAGAAAGAGTTGCTTCATAGTGTGCTCTATAGTAGGTTTTAAAGTTAATCTTTAGGAAATACATTATTTCAGTATGTATTTTCTTTAAATAAACATCATTCTAAACAGTAGTTCTTAAAATTTTAAAATCTGTTGAACACTATGGACCCTGCCCCTAGAAAAACGTGGTTATGTACGTGTACACACGATCATACATACAATTTTGGGAGATTCACAAAGTAAAGTTGAGAAGCCCTGCTCCACATAGTGCTTCATGTGTAATCAAGATTAAAATGGTAAGATACCAGGAAAACTATTTTAAAAAAACCTTGTTTGCATTACTTTTCCCATTTAAAAATAAAATTTAGGAAGTATACATTAAGAAAAAACATTAAAATTTTTTTTATCTGTGTCCTTTGTTGCCATTTCTACTGAGGTGTTTACCTTTTACTTACTTGTTATATTCTAAATCTTTTGTTAGAGCCTAAAAATATCAATAGAATGCATATGTATGTGATAAAGATAGTCACTCTTTGTCATATACGTTGCAGGGCTTTTGTAGGGTTTTTTTCCCATTTTGCACTTAAATTGCTTATGTTTTCTGTTTCCTAGAATTTTTTTCAAATTTTTTTGTGTAGTGAAATTTCGTGTTATTTCATTTTGTTTCCACAACTCGGTGAAATTTATATATATTTTTCATTCCACTAACCAGCCATGGGCCTTGAGCAAATCACTAGTATTTCTAGATCTCAGTTATTCTGTAGAATTGGGAGAATAATACATTATTGTTTTAAAGAAAGGGAGATGAGCCAGCTGATCTCTTGATCCCTCTGAGCATTAGGAACCTTAGAATTGTGTAGTATTACATTGTATATTTTATTTTTTCAGATGGTTGACATTACTACTGAAGAACTGAAACAGCAGTTTGATCAAGAAATAAAAGTAATGGCAAAGTAAGTCTTAATCTGGCAGTGCGGTGTAGTGGAAAGAAAAAAGACAAGGAGTAAAGAACCTGGTTCACTCTAGAGTATGCCATGAACTAGTGATGTTTGCACATATATGAAATTAAAATAAAGTGTTTAGATTAGAGAAATTGAAAGTACTTTTGGCTCCATAATTCTATGATTACATATACTCATATGCCTGGAGATTAAATAGCAGTCATTTTTATTTATTTTTTTTTTTTGAGACAGAGTCTCGCTCTTTTGCCCAAGCTGGAGTGCAGTGGCATGATCTCGGCTCACTGCAACCTCTGCCTCCCAGGTTGAAGCTATTCTCCTGCCTCAGCCTCCCGAGTAGCTGGACCTACAGGCGTGTGCCACCATGCCTGGCTAATTTTTTTTTGTATTTTTAGTAGAGACGGGGTTTCACCGTGTTAACCAGGATAGTCTCGATCTCCTGACCTTGTGATCCACCTGCCTCGGCCTCCCAAAGAGCTGGGATTACAGGCGTGACCGCACCTGGCCACAGTCATTATTTTAAGTCACAACAAAGTTACGTGGAATTTCACTATCATGTCCTTCATTATCATGTTTTCCACTTCCAGAATTCATGAGAGATCAATTGTAGAGATACTTAAAAAAAACTATCCATAGAGTAATAGGCCCTTATATATAAAGTAGCATCTATAGAGCAACTAGAGTCGTGTTATCTGTAAGGATGCTTAGAAGGCATTGATCCTGTGTGCTGGAAAATTGTTGGACATCATCAGGAAAAGTAGAAGTGACAAAGTAGGAAATGTATTCTAATTATTATGGTGATTAATAGTGATTGATATTTGAGTGTGTGCAACATGCCAGACATTGTGCTATGTACTTTATGTGCATTGTCTGTCTAACCCTTACAACTGTTACAACTGCCCATTTTGTTTGTTAACTGAGATTTAGAAACATTAAATAGCTTGTCCAAGATCACATAGCCAGTAAGTGTTGGAGATGGGATTGAAATCCAGATCTGTTTGATTGCAGAGCCTGAACTTTAGATCTGAATCGTAATGGGATTTACCAAATTATACCCATTAAACCAACTGCTGTAAATCACCAATCATAGTTACCTAACCTCAAGTAAGAAGAATAGACTAGAATTGATTTATGCATGGTAAAAATGATACATGCTGAAAAAAGATCAAGCTTTTTTTTTCAGGATTTGTCTTCTCCACTCCTACCCCTACTCTCCAATTCTAAAAGTAACTTGTTCACAGTAGGTCATCTGGAAAATACAGGAAAACATTTTTAAAATATACAAGCCTATATGCGTGCAGGACTTAATACATAGGTGATGGGTTGATATGTGCAGCAAACCACTATGGTACACGTTTACCTGTGTGACAAACCTGCACATTCTGTACATGTATCCTGGAACTTAATAATACAAACCATCTGTCAAATATATCACTCAGAGATAACCACTGCTAATATTTTTATATACTTGCTTCATGATGTGTGTGTAGCATTTTCCCATGTCACTAAAAATAATTTGAAAACATTTTAAATTATTGTACAACAGTCTAGCATATGTGAAAATCATATTTTATTTAACCATAACTAGGTTTGTTTCTAATTTTCAGTATTAAAAATAAAGCTTCTTTAAAGTTCTTTGCACATAGATCTTTAAATGCAGTTATACTTACTTTATCATCTAGGGTAAAGTCCTAGAAAAAGAATTACTAGGTAGGAATGCATGAACTTTTTAAAGACTTTCTAAATACACATTCAAATGGCTTTTGAGATAAGTTACTACCAGCAGTGTATTACAATTTCAAACTTTACTGGTTCCTTACCTTCATTTAATATCATTACTTTTTTTTTTTTTTTTTTTTTGAGACGGAATCTCGCTCTGTTGCCCGGGCTGGAATGCAGTGGTGCGATCTTGGCTCACTGCAAGCTCCGCCTCCCAGGTTCACGCCATTCTCCCGCCTCAGCCTCCAGAGTAGCTGGGACTACAGGCGCCCGCCACCATGCCCGGCTAATTTTGTTTTTGTATTTTTAGTAGAGACGGGGTTTCACCACGTTAGCCAGGATGGTTGAGATCTCCTGACCTCGTGATCTGCCTGCCTCGGCTGGGATTACAGGCGTGAGTCACTGCGACCGGCCTATTATTACAATTTTTTAATAAGTGCCAGTCTCTGGATCTTACTAGCAGAATGAACTTGGCCAAGTTTCTTAACTTTCTATTCGTTAATTTTCTCATCTATAAAATGGAACAATAGTACTTTCTTAAATTATTGTGAGGATTAAATAAAACAGGTAAATCACTTGCCACACTGCCTCGTATATAGTATAAATTCAGCAAATGTTAACTACTCATGTTTAAAATGTGCCAGTTTGGTGGAAAATGGGACACTTACTGTTTTAATTTGCACTTCTTCAAATATTTATGAGACTAGAAGAAATCGATATAATGAACTGCTAGAATTGTGGATCATTTTGAATGAACAAAATGAATAAGCACTTAAATAATAAAACACTTATCATGTGCCAGATATGTTTCTAGGCTGTCATGTTTACATTTGCTCATTTAATTGTCTCAGCATCCATATTACATA
Organism: Gorilla gorilla gorilla; assembly: GCF_029281585.2. Classification (NCBI taxonomy): domain Eukaryota; kingdom Metazoa; phylum Chordata; class Mammalia; order Primates; family Hominidae; genus Gorilla; species Gorilla gorilla. Next base: position 57,500,133 of record NC_073234.2, on the reverse strand, counting down.
CTATTTTCTGCATTTAGCAGATAAAGGAGCTGAGGCTCAGTAAGGCTGTTAACTTGCGGTAGGTCACATATCCAGGAGGGGGCAGAACTAGACTTTAAATTTAGGATGTATAACTGAGCCCTGTTTTCTTTCGTCTTACCACAGATGCTGCCACTTTATTAGATTGTAGGTCTCTTTAGTTTTATTACTTTCAAGTATATAAAGACACTCAAGTTAGGTTATAAATAATCCAGTGTGATTAAAGATCAAAAACATGTAAATTAGATGTGATTCAAGATCATGTCTGTAAATCAGTGCTTTGAGTGTGTTAGAAAATTCTTGACAGTATTAGCATAAAAATTCAACGGACTTCTTGAAATCTTATTTGTGCCATCATTGAAAATTGGGCTAAAGAAAGTGAGCATCAGCCTAGTCCTTAACCAAACTTATCACAAGTTCCAAAAATCTGAATTATTTAGCTTTTACTGTAAAATAGAAAGAGGTTTGGCCAGCTGTAGTGGCTCACGCCTGTAATCCCAATACTTTGGGAGTCCAAAGTGGTAGGAGCACTTGAGGCCAGCAGTTTGAGACTAGTCTGGGAAACACAGTGAGACCTCATCTTTACAAAAAAATTTAAAAAGTAGCTGAGTGTGGTGTACACCAGCAGTCCAAGCTGCTTGGGAGGATGAGGCAGGAGGATCACTTGAGTCCAGATGGTCGAGGCCACAGTGAGCTATGATTACACCACTGCACTCCAGCCTGGGCAACAGAGTTAGACCCTGTCTCAAAAAAAAGAAAAAGAGGTTTTACTTCTTTTTTTTTTTTTTTTTTTTTAAGAGGTTTTACTTCTAATGTTGATTAATACTGGCTGAAAAGAGAAGTATTTGCAGAAAATTATAAACAGTTACAATAAACATATATAAACATAAACATCAAGTTAGAAATAATATATAACATACTTTTTTTTGCTCTTTTTTCTATTAAAACTTTGAATAACTTCCAACCTATAGCTGAATATATATCTATTATAATAATTTTGCATGAAAAATTATTTGTCACAGGTGTCAACATGAAAACTTAGTAGAACTACTTGGTTTCTCAAGTGATGGAGATGACCTCTGCTTAGTATATGTTTACATGCCTAATGGTTCATTGCTAGACAGACTCTCTTGCTTGGTAAGCTATTTGTTCATCAGATTGTTTGGCTTTTTGTTGATATGCTGGAATATTAATATTCATTTTGTTACTGGATTATTTAAACCAAATTCACTTTCATATTTTTCCTGCTCTATGAAAATTATACAGTTGATATGTCAACAAATTATACAGTTGATATGTCAACAACTGGGTTGCCATTTTATTAGGTGGTAATCTTAAATGTAGAATTCAGTTAAGACTATACTAGGAAGATGCTTTTATATATTTTTATCTTCAAATAACAAATGTAAACACCCATTTGAGCTTATTTAGATATTATTTTTAATAACTTAAAAATGTAGTCCTAAATTATTAGTGCTATAACATCATCTTCAGTTGTTGCCTAGAAAAATATTCTGTGTTATATATTCTCTGTAAATTTTTTATTATTCTTTCTCATTTTTAATTTGGTTTATTTCTTTATAAGGATGGTACTCCACCACTTTCTTGGCACATGAGATGCAAGATTGCTCAGGGTGCAGCTAATGGCATCAATTTTCTACATGAAAATCATCATATTCATAGAGATATTAAAAGGTAAATGCTACTGTTTAAAAGCTTTTGGAAAGCTGTCTTTAAAGAATAATTTGCTGTCACTCTATTCACGATTCACATGCATGTCTTAACCTAGAGCATCTGGACTTTTTTCCCATCACTCCATGAAAGCTCTTCTCAATAAGGACATCTATAATCTCCTTTATTCCAAGCCCAGTGACCTACTTCCAGTGCTCTTCCTACTTGACCTTTTTTGTTTGTTTTAATAGTAGTTTATTCTGTTCTTCTTGACACTTTTGCCTTATGGAAATTAGTTGTTTTCTTAGTTTATGGATCACTATTCTTTTCTGAATCACCTTCATCCTCCATGAGTACTTTTCAGTTCTCTTTCTTTCTTGTGTATTTATCTAGTTAAATATTTACCTACTATAAGTAACATATTAATATATAGAGCTCAACATCAATCAAATAATCACAAAATAATTATATAATGTTAATATGTACAGTTCACATATATAATATGTATTATTATTATATAGTATAGTACATAGGATTAATATAAAGAAGGGTTTCCAAGAAAGTGACATTTAAGCAGAGATTCAAAGAATGGGCAGGAAATAAGTAGACACAATTTGAGGGTAACTGTAGAATGGATGATGGGGAGAAGAACATTCTAGGCAGAAGGAACTGCATTTGTAAGACCAGTGGTGAGACAGAATATGGGAGCATGATGAGTTACAAGAAATGAAATATGCTTTGGGAGCCAAGATAGGAGGATCATTTGAGGCCAGGAGTAGCAGACCTGACTATGTTCCCTGAACAACATAGCAAGACCTCATCTCTACAAAAAAACTAGTCAAACGTGGTATTGCATGCCTACAGTTCCAGACACTAGGGCAGCTGAGGAGGGAGGAGGCTTGAGCCCAGGAGTTCAAGGTTGAAGTGAGCTATGATCGTGCCAGTGCTCTCCAGCCTGGGTAATAAAGTAAGACTCTGTCTAAAAAAAAATGAAGTAAATGCAGTATGACTGAGATGCAGAAAGTTATAGGGTGGTGGATTGGAGATAAAACTACAGAGAAGTGTAGGAAGCTAAGTCCTATAGGACTTAATAGATCAAGGTAAGGCTTTTAGTTTTATCACAAGTGTAATGAGATGCCATTGAAAATTTTAAGTAGGAATATGGCATCATATTTAAGTTTTGCAAAGATGATTTTAACTCTAGTGTAGAGAACAGTTTGTAAGAAGAGGCAGTTAGTAGGCTGTCATAGGTGGCAGTTCATAAGAAGAGAGGGGAGCAGATTAGAAAGATTAAAATGGCAAAACTTGTTGATAGCTTGGCTATGCAGGGGTTCAGGAAGAGGGAAGTATCAGGAATGACTCCTGGAATAATGGCATCCAGACTTGCATTCTGGAGTGATTATGGCATGATTCACTTATGTAGAAAGGACTGAAAAAAGACCTGGTTAGGTTGGGGTTAGAGAGATGGTTAGAAAATGTGAATTCTCCTTTGTACATGTTGTGTTTGGGGTGCTTTTAAGATGTAGTAGTAGAGATGTTAGATAGTGTGATATATAGATTTGGAGCTGAAGGTCTGAGCTGAAGATATAAATGTGTATTACTTGCATACAGGTGATAATTGAAGTGACTGTATTCACTTGAGGGGAGATGTAGATTAAGGAAAGGTCACAAGATTAAGTCTTGGGGAACCCTAAGACTTAATGGCCAAATAGAAGAGATCATCACAAAAAGGAATCTAAGGAAGTACACATACAGAGAAGGGTAAGATGAAAACCTGGAGAGTGTGGAGTCCCTGAAAACGAGGAAAGAAAGTGTTTCCCAAGAGGGAGTAGTCAAAAAGAGTCAAGGGCTTTAATCATTGGATTAGCATCACCATGGTCTTTGGTGACTTTATGGAAACCCATTTCCAGGTAGTAGTTGGTTTAGAAATCACATTGTAGTTGAGAGCATGAGAGCTAGAGAACTGAGATAGGAGTATAGACAAGTCTTTTAAGACATTTTACTAGTGAAGGGGACAGCTAGAAATAGATAAGTCATTCAGGAAACTTTTTTAAGCTGGCAGAGATTAAACTGTGCTTATGTGCCTATAGGAAGGATCCAGATTAAAAGGGAGAGGATACTATGGAAGAGAGAAATGAGATGATGTGTTCAGTAGGGTTCCTGAGAATGTAGAAAGCAGCTCAAGCAGAGGAACTGACCCTAGATGAGAAAAGAAACACCATCTCCTGTCCTTCATGGATTGGTACTTTCTTGTGTTCTTACATCATTGTCTCTTTTCTCCCTGTATGTTTTTTTTTTTTTTTTTTGAGACGAGTTTCACTCTTGTTGCCCAGGCTGGAGTGCGATGGCGCGGTCTTGGCTCACTGCAAATGTCGCCTCCCGGGTTCAAGAGATTCTCGAGCCTCAGCCTCCTGAGTAGCTTGGATTACAGGCATCCACCACCACCCTCTGCTAATTTTGTATTTTTAGTAGAGATGGGGTTTCTCCATGTTGATCAGGTTGGTCTTGAACTTCCGACCTCAGGTGATCCGCCCGCCTTGGCCTCCCAAAGTGCTGGGATTACAGGCATTAGCCACCCGCCTGGCCTCTCTTTGTATGTTTTTGCTGAGTGATATTATGTTAATTTTAACTGCTACTTATATGTGAGTGTCTTTTGAATCTGTATTATTAGCTTCCAATCCTGGATTTTTAGTATCCCCATACCAAAAACACTTCATCTGGGTATCCCACAGTAGCCTTTAAGTCAGAACATTAGAAATCAAACTCATCAGCTCTTCCCAACCTAAAGTCTTCCCACATTTCGTTTCTGATCCAGTGAAGTCACTATTCATTCTGTCTCTCAAGCTGAAGACGTTCTCATTCTCTATATCATGCTAATTACAAAATTCTGTTGTGTGAGCCTCAAAATTTTCACTTTCCATTTATCCCATGTTATGACCATTTAAACCCTCATTATCTCCCATTTGCTTTGTTACAAACCTTCGTAGTCAACCTAAATCCAGCCTATCAGTTCTCATCTATTCACTACCACACTACCAGGTCATGGTTCTAAAAGTTAAGTCTAATAACATCAGTTTCCTACTGTGAAAACTTTAGCTGGTATCCTATTGCTCACAGGATAAAATGCAAATTATCTCCATGTTTCTTGGACACTGGTTCCTTGAAGTTGACCATGTATACCGTATCATGTTTTTGTCACTTTGTACCTGTTACTCCATTTGCCTGGAGTGCCTTTCTTTCCCTCATATAACTATTAACTTCTAATAATCCTTCAATACTAAGCACACTTTTCACCCTCTGTTTGAAATTTTTCCTACTTTTTCCAGGTACATGGTTGTTCTCTCAGCATTTTGTACCTAATATTACCATTGTTTTAAAAAATTATTTATGCCTTTGTCACAGACAAGATTTTAAGACTCCCCCACGCCCAGCAGTGAGCTTAAATACTACACAACATAGGGAGTTCTCAATAAGATTGTGTTGAATTAAAGTATGAAAGCACATAATGAATTAATGGAGATATTTTGGCCATATTTTTTTCTCTTCAAAAGCCAGATAGTACAGAACAAAAGAATAAACAAATTCATAATTGAGATACTTTGGTTGGAAATTTGTTTTGAAATGAATTGATACATACTAAGAAAGGAATTAATAAAGGTGCCTTGGAAGACTTTGTAGTAATTTACCCTATAATAAATGATTTGTGGAATAATGAAAATCTCTCTTACTAATGTAGACAGTTTTATTTCATTTTTATTCTCCTAAATGTTTTCCTCAAGAAACATAAAAAAAGAGGACAGTTGTATATATGTGTATATATATACATATATATGTGTATATATATACGTCTATACATGCATACATATGTACATCTAGCTAAGGAACTGTTTGACTTTTTTGGGGTAGGAAAAACATTTTTTTCTTCAAACTTTACATTTTTTTCAGTGCAAATATCTTACTAGATGAAGCTTTTACTGCTAAAATATCTGACTTTGGCCTTGCCCGGGCTTCTGAGAAGTTTGCCCAGACAGTCATGACTAGCAGAATTGTGGGAACAACAGCTTATATGGCACCAGAAGCTTTGCGTGGAGAAATAACACCCAAATCCGATATTTACAGCTTTGGTGTGGTAAGTTCCGTATACATAATTATTAAAAATAATCATTGTGCTGTAATTTTGAAAATGAAGAGAATATTATTTAATACACCCATCTTGTTTATCTCTCTTATGTAACAATATAAGTTTTTCACATTAACCTCTACTTATACCAGAAAGTTTATAAAAACTTCTTCCAATGTGTAAAACTTTTGAGTTGATTTTTGAAATGACTACAAGAAATGATTTTCTTGCCATCTGTCTTTATGAATTAGCATGACACCTAATGCATTAAATGAATCATGTCATACAGTATATACTTTAGTCTCACATTTTTTGACATTTACTAATCTACCTCTCTATTCCCAATAACTTTTAAGATAGAGCAAGAGATAGGTGTGGGTGGTTGAAGAAGCCGGGGGCTTTTTCTTCATTTTATTTTTTCATACGTGTTTCATATATGGACATTTAACTTCATAGCACTGAAAATAAGGCATAGGGCTATAGAATATGCCTAATGTTTAGAAAATAATATTCTCCTAAGAGCCAGAGAAAATTATTCTTGTGAAGAATCCCCAAGAGGCAGGAAAAGGATTGGGAGTTCTTAGAATATATGTTGAGTGGCGCTGACTCTTTAGTAAGTTGCCAATAGAAAAGAGCTGCTTATGGTCATGATGGAGTCCAAGATGTCCCTGAAGGAGGGATGGTGAGAAATGCCCAAAGCTCATGTTCTTTCCACTTTAATATCTAAAAGACATAGCTTTGTATAGAATTATTAATCAAATTTTGTAAGCAAGATTCATATTCATTCTAGTTTATTTTTGTCTTGAGTATTATATATATAATTTATTAGTATCACGTATAATATATATATTTTTTAGAGAGACAAGGTCTCACTCAGTCACCCAGACTGAAGTGCAGTGGTGGAATTATGGCTCGCTGTAGCCTCAACCTCCCAGGTTCTAGTGATCCTCTCACTTCAGCCTCCCAAGTAGCTGGGACTACAGGTGTGTGCCACCACACCCAGCCAATGTTTTTTTAAAATTTTTTGTAGAGACAGGGTCTCCCTGTTGCCCAGGCTGGTCGTGAAGTCTGGGGCTCAAGTTATCCTCCCACATCTGTCTCCCAAAGTGCTGGGATTACAGGCATTAGCCACTGTGCCCAGCCTATCTTGTGTATTATATTAATGATTTTTTTTGTCTTCATAGGTTTTACTAGAAATAATAACTGGACTTCCAGCTGTGGATGAACACCGTGAACCTCAGTTATTGGTAAATGAAATATTCATTTTCCTCAATCCTTTTTTCTCTGCTTTTGTAGTCTAAATTTATATGGATAAATTTGACATCTAAAAATAACATTTTCTATTGGCAATCTTTCCATTGGCTATTACACGATAGCATATGGAAAAAGCATTAAATATTTTTCATTCTCAGCTCTCCCATGAAGTATTTGTGAAGCCTAGAAAAGTCACTTATATATTCTTTGTTCTGATTTCTTTGTGGGTAAAATGAGAATAGAACTAAATGATTTCTGAGGTCCTCTTTAGCTTATGTTTATTTTGTCACTTTTGGGGTGGCTACTGTTAATAACAGTGTTTCCAGCATTTTCAGAAGGGGAAAAAAAAAAGGCTTCCATTCAAATTTCTTTCAGAATAAAATTGCTAGTAAAAGTTATCACTTATTTCTATCATGGGGTATTTTATTTATAAAGTTACAATAAAAAACATACCAAATTTGCTATTGTTAGGAAAAATTCATATCATGTTTTTCCTTTGCTCTCACACCACAACAACAATCAACACAGAAGATTTCTGTGACCAAATGTGAGTGGGGAGAGTTTCTCCCCACCAACAAGCAGGCAATCTACTTTGCAGCGGAAGTCAGCTGGATCTCCTCCAATTTAATTCTGACACTACGTTCCTGGACATAGCATCAGAGTCAGATCCCACAGGTTAAGGGCTCAGTCTCCGAGACTGCCATCCCACCAGACACCAGTTGTAAGTTTAGGCCTCCAGAACTTCTGACCAACTGCCTTCAAGTTGGAGTTCCTATGACCTCCTCTGTGGGTATGGAGGGCTCAAGATTGAACCCAGATTGATTCACTAAGTTGCAGCATATACTTTACCTAAGTTTTCCATCGTTTTGCCTAAGACTTTTTCCTTCAAAATATATAAAAGCCTCAAAACTTTGGCTTGAGTAAGAATGAAATGCAGAAAAACATAAGCTGTATCTCAGTCACAAGTTTTGCATTTCATCATATAATAGTGGAAATCATAAATCTTTGGAGAAGGTTTTACTCTTTCACCCATTCTTAAGGTTTGACTGTGGTGTGAGTCTAAAGTAATAAGATTTTCATACAAGCACAGTTTTTAAAAAAGTGATCATCTGAAAAACTGTTATGTCACTAGATTCTGCCGTTGTCAAACATTTTCAGAATTTATCTTTGAAAGTGGTTTTGAAGAGTTTACATCCTACCTTTCATGAATAGTTTTTTTCATCTGTATTAGTTTCCTAGGACTGTTATAAAAATATACCAAAAACTGTGTGACTTAAAGCAACAGAAATTTATTTGCTCATAGTTCTGGAGGCCAGAGTCTGAAATCAAGGTATGGACAAGACTGTGCTCTCTCTGGAGGCTCCAGAGAGAATCTTGCCTTGCTCATTGGATGTAGGGCTTACCTCCAGGATTATCTATAATCTGGAATGATCTCATCTCAGGATACTTAATTACACCTAAAAGGGCCCTTCTTTTCCTAATAAGATCACATTCACAGGTTCCAGGAATTATGACATAGACATGTTTTGGGGGACCATAATTCACCCAACTCCACTATCTTATTCCTACACTTCTCTCCCTGTTAATTTTTTTTTTATCATGGCCTGCTCCCTATTTTTTCCC